>NC_134491.1:49126848-49134638 GCF_040206685.1 Ascaphus truei | reverse complement strand
ACTTTCTCTCCTGCACTCTCTCCCGCACTTTCTCTCCCCCTCTCTTTCTCCCACTTTCTCTCCCTCACTGTCCCTCTCTTTCTCTGCCTCTCTTTCTTTCCTTCTTTCTCTCCCTCCCTCTCTTTCTCTACCTCTCTTTCTCTCTCTCTCTTTCTCTCTCTCTCGCGCGCGCGCGCATTTTCTCTCTCCCCCGCACGCTTTCTCTCCTTCTCTTTCTCTCCCCCTCTTTCTCACTTTCTCTCCTGCACTTTCTCCCTCTCCTCCCACTTTCTCTACCTCACTTTCCCTCTCTTTCTCTCCCTCTCTTTCTCTATCTCTCTATCTCACTTTCACTCTCTCTTTCTCTCCCCCACGTTCTCTCCATCTCTTTCTCTTCATCACTTTCCCTCTCTTTCTCTCCCTCTCTTTCTTTCCCTCTCCTCTCTCTCTCTCTCTTTCTCTCCCCCACTTTCTCTCCCTCACTTTCCCCCACTTTCTCTCCCTCCCTTTCTCTCCCTCTCTTTCTCTCCCCCCTTTCTCTCTCAACACTTTCTCTCCATCACTTCTCTCTCAACACTTTCTCTCCATCACTTTCTCTCCCTCACTTTCTTTCCATCTCTTCTCTCTCTCTCTCTCTCTCTCTCTCTCTCTCTCTCTCTCTCTCTCTCTCTCTCTCTCTCTCTCCCCATCTCTTTCTTTCCCCCTCTTTTCCCCCTCTTTTCCCCCTCTTTCCCCCTTTTCCCCTCTTTTCCCCCTCTTTCCTCCCTCTCCCGCACTTTCCCTTACTTTCTCTCCCTATTTCTCCCTCTCTCTCTCTCCCTCACCTTCCCTCACTTTCTCTCCTGCACTCTCTCCCGCACTTTCTCTCCCCCTCTCTTTCTCCCACTTCTCTCCCTCACTTTCCCTCTCTTTCTCTGCCTCTCTTTCTTTCCTTCTTTCTCTCCCCCATGTTTTCTCTCCTTATCTTTCTCTTCCCTCTTCCTCTCCTTCTCTCCCTCTCCCTCTCTCCCCTTCTCCCTCTCTCCCCCTTTCTACCTCTGAAAATTCCATTCATATTCTCTCTTTCTCTCATTCACTGCCTGCCTCCCTAGACCATTTCAGGTTCATGACGGAGTAATTAAAATGTGAAAGATATATTCCAAATAGTCACAGTCATTGAAATCTATTTGCTTTAAATGTAAAACAGCGAACGGAATTAGCAGTCCTTCTAAAATGGGCAGAAAAGTCTCAGGCCACAGACTTTATTGGAGATTAATCTCATGGAACAACAAAGCAAACAGCTCCTGACCCAATAATCCCGCGGCCATTAAAATATTACAGGATAAATTAATCGTTGCTTATCCAGAAGAAGCAATTTTATGTCTACAAATGACTATAACAGGAGGCACAGAGTGAGCTTTGCACAAATTAGACATGCAACAAAGAAACCAGATTAATACATGGAAAATAAGTATTTACACATAAACAAATATATGTATATATCCATACGCATGCATACAATTATACACAAGTATAAACCATACAACCATAACCATACAAGTATAAACCGTACACTAGGAAAACGCTATATTTTATACCACGTCGTAGGATGAGCGATTTAACCTTATAGGCCAAAGATTCATAACACGGGCAAAACAAAATTTGAAGTGCCATTAATTTGTGGATTTTGTCACCAAATTGCCCCAGTTTTGTCAGACCCGTTACAAACGGTGATGTCTGGGCAATTTAATTCTGTTACTTCTTTACGGTGTTATACGAGTCCTTGAATAACCTTGGTTTCCACGGAAAGTCTCGGCGCTGGCAATTAAGTTGTCCAGAAAGGCGGCTATTGTCTGTCACAACGATCAAGCGTTTTTACTTATTTGGTATATCCCTGTATACCTTTCCCATCTAAAAACATGTCCCACCTTTTTTTTTAAAACAAATCTATTGTATCTGCCATCACAGGCTGCATGGGTAATGAATCCCACAGTGTAACTGCCCTTACTGTAAAGAACCCTTTCCTTTGTTGCTGGTGAAATCTCCTTCCTCCAACCTTAAGGGATGGCCCCGAGTCCTTTGTACTGCCCTTGGGATGAATAGTCCTTTTGAAAGCTCCTTGTACTGTCCCCGAATATATTTGTGTATAGTTATCATATCCCCTCTTAGACGCCTCTTTTCTAATGTAAACAAATCTAATGTAGCTAGCTTCTCATAAGTTAGATTACAGGCGGTCCTCGGTTATCCACCGGAATCCGGTCTGGAGGTAACGTTGGATAGTGACAGCATTGTAAAGTGAGTCCCATGTTAATCAGTGGCGGTGAGCGCTGGATAACGCATTCCGGCGTCGAAAAACGGCCCATAGGGTTGGATATGCCATTCGTTGTAAAGTGAAACGTTGGATAACGAGGACTGCCTGTGCCCATCCCCTTTATTAATTTAGTGGCACTTCTCTACACTTTTTCTAGTTCCATAACGTCTTTTCTTAGGATTGGTGCCCAAAACTGTATTCCTTTTTCAAGATGCGGTCTCACTAATGCTTTATGAAGGGCCATAATTATGCTCACTTCCCTTCCATCCATCGCCCGTTTAATGCAAGAGACGATCTGATATCGTGAAAAAACAATCAAAAACCTATCTGCAGTGAATAATTATCACGCCCACCTTGATATCAAAGTAAAGCGTCAGTATATACCTCCTTGTACACATGTTTGTATACTCTCATTTGCACACACATTGTCACACTATCCCTTGCACACACACTGTCACACTAACACACAGAGAAAGACACACACTTGCATATATGATCACATTCATCCTTGCATACACACACACACTTGCATGGGCACAGTGTAACTTGCACAAACTTGCAAACTCATACTCTTTTTTGCACACTCACCCTCCCTTCCATGCACACACACTTGCATACACTATCACAATCTCCTTCCCAACACACTCCATTGCACGCACACTTTCACATATACACAAACTGGTATACACTGTCACATTATCCCTTGCACTCACAGACACACACACTTGCACACACACATACACACAATGTCACACTCTTCCTTGCACATACACACTTACACATATGGTAACACTCTCGCGTGCCCACACACACCCACACATTGTCCCTCTCTCCTTTGCACACAAAACTTCCCCAAACTGTCAAACTCTCCTTTGAAAACACACACATTTTCATACTCTCCCTTGCACACACAAACACACCTACACACATTGTCACACTCGAATTGCACACACTAACACACTGTTCCTCTCTTTTTTGCACACACACACACAGACACAGACACAGACACACACACACACACACACACACACACACACACACACACACACACACACACACAGTTGTGCACTGTCACTCTCACTTGTAAACACACACACACACACACACATACACACTGTCACTCTCTCCCTTGCATACACTCACTTGTACATACTGTCACTCTCTCCCTTGTGTACAATCACTTGCACATACTGTCACACTTTCGTGTACACTCACTTGTACATACTGTCACTCTCTCTCTTGCATACACTCACTTGTACATACTGTCACACTCTCCCTTGTGTACACTCACTTGTATATACTATCACTCTCTCCCTTGTGTACACTCACTTGTACATACTGTCACTCTCTCCCTTGTGTACACTCACTTGCACATACTGTCACACTCACGTGTACACTCACTTGTACATACTGTCACTCTCTCTCCCTTGCATACACTCACTTGTACATACTGTCACACTCTCCCTTGTGTACACTCACTTGTATATACTGTCACACTCTCCCTTGTGTACACTCACTTGTATATACTGTCACTCTCTCCCTTGTGTACACTCACTTGTACATACTGTCACTCTCTCCCTTGTGTACAATCACTTGTACATACTGTCACTCTCTCCCTTGTGTACACTCACTTGTACATACTGTCACACTCTCGTGTACACTCACTTGTATATACTGTCACTCTCTCCCTTGTATACACTCACTTGTACATACTGTCACTCTCTCCCTTGTGTACACTCACTTGCACATACTGTCACACTCTCGTGTACACTCACTTGTACATACTGTCACTCTCTCTCCCTTGAATACACTCACTTGTACATACTGTCACACTCTCCCTTGTGTACACTCACTTGTATATACTGTCACTCTCTCCCTTGTGTACACTCACTTGTACATGCTGTCACTGTCTCCCTTGTGTACACTCACTTGAACATAATGTCACTTTCTCTTGTGTACACTCACTTGTACATACTGTCACTCTCTCCCTTGTGTACACTCACTTGTATATATGGTCACTCTCTCCCTTGTGTACACACACTTGTACATACTGTCACTCTCTCCCTTGTGTGCACTCACTTGTACAAACTGTCCCTCTCTCCCTTGTGTACACTCACTTGAACATACTGTCACTGTCTCCCTTGTGTACACTCACTTGTATATAGTGTCACTGTCTCCCTTGTGTACACTCACTTGAACATAATGTCACTCTCTCTTGTGTACACTCACTTGTACATACTGTCACTCTCTCCCTTGTGTACACTCACTTGTACATACTGTCACTCTCTCCCTTGTGTACACTCACTTCTCACACACTGTCCCACTCTCCATTGCAATCACACACAAAAACTTGCATACCCTTGCATACACGGTCACACTGTCCCTTGAACATACACAGACTTACATACAATCACACTCTCTGTTTCACCCACACACTTTCAAACATTGCCACACTCTTAATTGCACACACAAACACACTTGCACATGCTGTCCCACTTTCCCTTACACAAACACACTTGCCCTCTGTCACACACTCCCTTGCACACACTGTCACACTTTCCATTGTACAAACACACTTGCACACTGTTACTCTCTTTCTTGCACTCACATCCACTTGCACACATTGTCACAAATGCCCTTCCAAAGAGACACTTGCACACGCTCACACTCTCCTTTGTATATACACACACTGTCACACTCTCTCTTGCACACATACAGACTTGCACACATTGTCCATTTTACTTTCAGACAGTATTGCACATAATGTCACTCTCTCCCTTGCACACACACACACACACACACACACACACACACACACACACACACACTTGAACACACTATCAATCTCCCCCTTGCATACACAGACGTTCACACACCATATCACTCACTTGCACACACTGTAGATTGCACACATATACTTGCACACACTGCCTTTAATATACACACATTCACCAACACTGTCACACTCTACCTTCCATGTACACCCAAACACTTGCACTTGGCCACACTTCCCCTTGCATACAGTCACACTTTTCATTGCATAGATACACTTGCACACTCTGCAACTCCTTTGTACACACAATCTCCCTTGTATACACACACACTTGCACACACTGTCATGATTCACCTTTGCACACACACTTGCACACACTGTCACACTCTCCCTTGCACACACACACACTTGCATCAACTGTCACACTCTAAATTGCACACACACACACACACACTTGCACATACTGTTACACTCTCCCTTGCACACAATGTCACACTCTCCCTTGCACACACTTGCACACATTGTCACACTATTCCTTGCATACACTTGTACAACCTTGCACACACGGTCACACTCACATTTACACACACCCACACCCACTCGCACATGTTGTCACACTCTTCCTTGCACACACTGTCACATTATTTCTTGCACACACACACCCTTGCACACATGGTCACATCCTTTCTTGCACACACACACACACACATACACCCTTGCACATAATATTCCACTCTCCTTTCACACACACACATGCACACATTGTCATATTCTCCCTTGCATACAATATCACACTCCCTTGCGCATACACTTGTACACACTTGTGCACACACACCCTTGCACATTCTGTCACACTCTCCCTTGCACACACTTGCACATATTGTCACACAATTCCTTGCAGACACTTTCACTCTTTCCCTTTCACATACACTCTTGTACAATATCACACTTTTCCTTTCACCCTCTGTTACATTCTCCCTTGCACACACTGACATACACTCCCTTGCACACATATGCTGTCACACTCTCCCTTGCACACACGGCTATACTCTCCCTTGTGCACACACTGTCACATTCTCCCTTGCACACACACACACTGCCATACTCTCCCTTGCGCACAGACTCAAACTCTCCCTTGCATTCAGACACTTGTACACACACTCACTGTTGCACACGCATTTGCACTGTCAAACTCTTCCTTGCACAAACACACACTTGCCTGAACACACTTGAATGCACTGTCACACACACTTACACATGCTGTCACACTTTCCCTTACACACACTGTCACACTCTCCCCTGTACACACATTCATACACTGTCACACACTTCCATGCACACACACTTGCACACACACTGTCACACTCTCCCTTGCACAGTGTAAATCTATACCTTTCACACACACACTTGTATACGCTTGCCCTTGCACATACAGAATTGTGCACTCGGTCACACTTTTCCTTGCACACATTGTCACATTCTACTTTGTACACAGACACACACACGTGCACACACTGTCGCACTCTCTTGTACACACATGCAAACTGTCACTCTCCCATGCACACACTTTAACACTCTCTCTTGCAAATGCACTTGGACACATAGTCACACACTTGCACACACACTGGCATATATTGTCACTCTTTCTTGCACACACTGTCACACAATTCCTTGCACACACATACACACTGTCACACTCACACTTTCACACACCCATACACCAACACAAACTTGCACACATTGTCACACTCTTCCTTGCAGGCACTGACACATCCTTTATTGCACACACATGTGTACACACTTTCTCACACACACACACACATAGTCACACTCCCTTGCACACAAACTTGCACACAGTCACACTTTACACCCACCTTTGGCACACCCTTGCACACAATCACACTCTCCCTTGCACACACAATTGTACACACACACACATGCACACACTTGCACACACTGCCACACTCTCCATTGCACACACACACACACACACACACACACACACACACACACACACACACACACACACACACACACACACTTGCACATACTGTCACACTCACTTGCACACACACAAGCACAAATTGTCACTTCCTTCCACAGTCACATTCTTTCTTGCACTCATAAACTCACTTGCACACATTGTCACACTCTCCCTTGCACACACACGTGCACAGTGTCACACTACCTTGTGTACACACCTTTGACACTCACCCTTGCGCAGACACAAACACACACACTTGCAAACTCTGTCACACACTCCCTTGCACGCACACACTTGCACACATTCACACTTTCCCTGGCACAAATGGTCACACTCTTCCTTGCACACACTGTCACTCTTCTTTACACACACACACACACACACACACACTGCAATACTCTCCCTTGCACACAGTGTCATACTTTCCCATGCACACACACTTGCCAACCTGTCACATACTCACTTGCAGACACACACACACACACACACACACACACACACACACACACACACACACACTGAAACTGACACTGACACACACACACACACACACTGACACACACACTGACACACACTGTCAAACTCATCCTTGCCCACACACACTTGCACAGTGTCAAACTCTCCCTTACACACACACACACACACACACACACACACACACACACACACACACACACACACACACACACACACACACACACACACACACACACACGTGTACATGCTATCACACTCTATTGCACACACACACTTGCACACTCTCC
>NC_134491.1:49051848-49111848 GCF_040206685.1 Ascaphus truei | reverse complement strand
AGAAAAGAACTAAAAAAAATAACAAAATCATCAAAAAGGTCACAAAATAATCCAGAAATACAACAAAATAACCTACAAATATACCAACATAAAAAAATCCAAATATACAAAAAAGGAAATATAACTAAAATATGATCCATATAAAAATATATATATATATATAACGAAATAAGAAATAAAATGCAGAAATATAACTAAATAACCTTGCATATAACAGGATATACCAGGGCACAACAATGGGGAGGACCCGCAAAATAACTAGAGATGAAAAAGATTCGGGTGAGAAGGTCTTAGAAAGAAACCACAATATCTGTCTCTAAAGCCAGATCATATACTGTGTGTGTGTGTGTGTGTGTGTGTGTGTGTGTGTGTGTGTGTGTGTGTGTGTGTGTGTGTGTGTGTGTGTATATATATATATATATATATATATATATACATACTTCTGTACCTGCGATTCCTGCAAAGAACTTTCCCATATTTCCTCCCAAATAAATCCGAATAATCCGATTTCTCCTGATTTTCCTGCCCTTTCTGGGGTTGGAAATGGGACAGTTTGTGTCACTTAATCTCGGGGACAATCTTCTTATCTTGTCAACTGTCATCTAGTGACATGTGTTTCTATGAAGTATAATAATGTATAATATATATATATATATATATAGTATGTAATAATGTATATTATATATATATAATAATGAATGTATATAATAGTGTGTGTATTTCTGCTTTATATATATATATATATATATATATATATATATATATATATATATATATATATATATATATATATATATATATATATATATAAATGTGTGTGTGTATTTCTGATATATATATATATATATATATATATATATATATATATTGTTACATCATTACATCCTGTTCACCTTTTTCTATCTGTCCTCTGTTTTAACACTTTAGTGAAGAAACCGAATTCAGTAACAAATCCTTATTTTCACGTTTTTATTTGTTGTATTATTATTATTATTATTATTACAATTGTAGGAATCCATGTTGTTACTTTGGATGTTACAGTATCTCTATCCTGCCTTCTTTCGGTTATAAAACATGCTCAGATAACCCCAGAATGAGGCATTTTAGGCTCTGGGCATTTTAACATTTTTTTTAATGAAGCAGCAAAAGCCCTTTTCTTCTCTTTTACCTTCTCTTTTACCTTCTCTTTTTTTCTTCTCTTTTTTTCTTCTCTTTTTTCCTTTTCTTTTTTCTTCTTGTTTTTCTTCTCTTTTTTTTTCTTTGTCAATCCTTTTTCGTTACATTTAATTCGTTTCTTGACTGTTTAAAGAATTCGATAATTGTTTAAATAGATGTTTCCCCTTTTTCACAAACCATTTTTGAAGAATTCAATTATTTTCCGTTTTCAGGACTCTATCTCCCTCTGTCTTTCTCTCCCTCTATCTCCCTCTGTCTTTCTCTCCCTCTGTCTCCCTCGGTCTTTCTCTCCCTCTGTCTCTCTCCCTCTTTTTCTCCCTCTTTCTCCCTCTGTCTTTTCTCTCTCTCTCTCCCCCCTCTCTGTCCTTTCTCTCTCCCCTTATCGCCTTTCTCTTTCTCTATCCCTCTTTCTCTCTCACACTCTCTCTCCTACTTTCCCCCTCTCTCTCTTTCTCCCCCCTCTCCCCCTCTCTCTCCCCTTTGTCCCTCTCTCCCTCTCCCCCACTTACCCCCCCCCCCACCTCTCTCCCTCTCTCCCCACTTACACCCCCCTCACCTCTCTCCCTCTCTCCCTCTCTCCCCACTTACCCCCCCCCCCCCCCTCTCCTCTCTCTCTCTCTATCTCTCTCTCCTTCTCTCTCTGGAGTTTGCTTGTTTCTTATCTGAGAATATTCTCCTGGGTTTGAATCAGCACCAAATTCTCCAAAAATTTTACACTGCAGAGAAATCTGTCATTAATTTGTCATTTTCTAATAATTATTTATAGCTGTTTCTATTTATTTGAAGATTTCTCCAAGCAAACAAAAACCCAAAGGATATATCTGAGATTTGTTTTTATTTGCAAATTTTCCGCATTTACCCAAAACTGAACGTTTGAATAAAATATTTTTTAAAGTAAATATTCCCAAATATCCAAATATAAAGATAATCAGAATTCCTGCTCTGTGAAAGCTGTAAAGAGCATAGAGTCAAATGCTGGAGATATATACACAATACGTGATCTATATGCTTGATGTAATGTAGATTTGAGAGGAGCATATATATGTATATGTGTGTGTGTGTGTGTGTGTATATATATATATTTATTATTATTTTATATATTTATTATTATTATTTATGTATATATATATATATATATATATATATATATATAATATATATATATATATATATATATATATATATATATATATATATATATATATATATATATATATATATATATATATATATATATATATATATATATATATATATATATATATATACATAGTGATATGAAACATGATTTGGAAACTGAATGATGTAGCGGGTGGGAAAGGTTTCTGGAAAACCATAATTCTTCATTTCCAAATATTTCACACACTTCTAGTCCATATCCACATTATCTGATTATTTTAAATTTGAGATAACCACATATTTAACTTCAATTATCATTTTAAATACGTAAAGCATTGGCTGATGTTTAGAATGAATAGAAACATGTTATATCGTGACATATTAAGCATGTTATATATACAGTGACACATTCAGCATGTTATACATACAGTGACACATAGCCTGTTTAAAGAGAGACATTATAGCATGTTTAACGTGTCAAAGTGGCACGTTTAGCATGTTACATAGTGACACATTACACACATGTTCGTGTATATAGATACCCAGCGCTTGGTGTTTATTCATTGTGTTCGATACCTGCCTCTGTATTATACTGTCTCTGTGCTAATAAGCACTATATATGGATGTACAGTATATATGGATGTACAATATATATGGATGTACAGCATATATGCATGTACAGTATATGTGACAGAATATGAAACGCAGGGAAGACATGAATATTTACTATCTGAATAAATACAACATGTATCCTGTGTAAGGGATTAAATGATAACATAATAATTATCTGAAATTATTCTAGGAAAATCTTGTCAGAAATTCTATTTCCCAGAAATGATTTGCCCCAAACCAGGGAAATTCTTCCGAATATTTCGCTTTAGGGATTAAATGATAACATAATAATTATCTGAAATTATTCTAGGAAAATCTTGTCAGAAATTCTATTTCCCAGAAATGATTTGCCCCAAACCAGGGAAATTCTTCCGAATATTTCGCTTTATGTCTCACGATTCCTATGGAGAAATTACTGACTTGAATACAAATGACGGAAAATCTTTTTTTTCCTTTCTCCTGACTCTGGAAGAAATAAATAGATTATTTTTTTTACATCATATGGTTTTGTGTATTAAATCCAGCACTAGGTATAGAAATATTAACATTTGACACGTTTTGCAAATGTGAATGAAAATATAACTTGTACAATAAATACATCGATAAACCGTATAAAAGGATTAAATCTATATGTCTTCTACAATAATTATATCTATGTACCTTTATATAATAATTAAATGTATATACCTTATTAAAGGATTACATCGATATAACTTCTACAATAATTATATATATATATATGTATATATATATATACCGTTATATAATAATTACATTTATATACCTTACAAAAGGATTACATCCATATAACTCCTACAATAATTATATATATACATATATATTTTTTTTATATATACCTTATATAATAATTAGATTTATATAAACCTTATACAGTACACGGATTACATCTATATAACTCCTACGATATATATATATATATATATATATATATATATATATATATACACCTTATATAATAATTACATTGATATACCTTATACAGTACAAGGATTACATCTATATAACTCAATAATTATATATATGTAGAAAAAACATATGTACTTTATATAATAACTACATCTGTATACTTTATACAATAATTGCATCTAAATACCATATATAATAATTACATCCAGAACGGGGTGCTTTGTTAGGAATACGTGGAGAAGTATTTGATGTTTTTGTTGATAGAATTATCGAGTTAAATAATTTTCTTTCAATCATTCCTACAATTATTATACTTCCAGAAATGCAATCTGGAGTTTTACCCTTAATCTTGGGATCTAATGAAATCCTATATCACGGGGTCTCGTGTGTGTGTGTGTGTGTGTGTGTGTGTGTGTGTGTGTGTGTGTGTGTATCCAGAATAATGAATTCATTTTTATTACCAAGGAGGGCCCTGAATCTAGAACCCGGGAGAGGACTTTCCTGTCACTCAGAGATGGGGTCCAGGGCTCAGGGTAATGGGGGGAGGGGTATGTGTGTGTGTATGTGTGTGTGTATATATATTCTGGGCAATTGTGGAAGTTGCAGTGAGGGGGTCCTTTAATTAAAGGGGCAGTGCCACTTGGAGCACAGAAGACTGAATCCTTCCTTTCCTCCCTGAGGTTATTGCGTCACTGGGGGGAGATTGTGGGACCCCCACTCTCTGCGGCCAGACACAAAGCTTCAGTTCCTTCTGATTAAAGCCGAACTGTCTAAATATGTTTCAAGAGCCCAGGATTTAACCCATTAGGCTCTTCTGTTCTATGAGAAGAGGAATACTGAAACGTCATCCTCTCTACAGTGTGGTGTGTGACGTCACTCCGGGGGTTGTGATGTCACAGTGCTTGTGAGTTATCACAGGAGGAGATCAGGCATAAATCCGGGGCTGTGCAGGACCTGGTCAGATGGTGGAACCTTATCTCTCTCCCATGTGAGAGTATGATAATAATGCTAATAATGCTAATAATGCTAATAATCATTACACACAGTGAATACTCTTTTTAATGCAATATTTACAGGTTCTGTTCTTTTAAGGTTAAAGCAACAAAACACGTGAAATCTGGTAATAACAATAATAATAATAATAATGTCAAAAAATCAGTTCTGTAATATTAGATGCAAGTGATTATTTGTATTTAAATTTTTATTCAACTTAATGCCATTTTGAATGAGTTTTAAAGCTTCCTGTGATCTCGATAGCAAGCTTTAGCCCACCAGCCCAGCAGTGCAAGATCTTTACAACACTTTCCTGTTTGATAATTTGTTGCCAATGTTCCCAGCAGTTTGAGCTGCAAACTATGACAATAGATAATGTTACCGCCATAATATCAGGATACATTGTAGCTGCTGAGTTACACTGACTGAAGGAGTAAAACTGAAAGGCGGCCATTATGTTAGGCACACAATTGATAGGATTTTTACAGATGTATAGTGGGAGCACTAAACGATTGCCCGCCTAGTTTGAGGATGTATAATTATACATTGGCACGTGCTTTACATGCAGAAGAAACGGGGGAACTTGTATTGCTGCTTTAAACCTTCACTGTGTTTATCCTTCTAACTTTGGTTTGGTGGGCTGTGTGTTTCCCCACTCAGAGGGTAACCGCATGACAAGGTGCCTTAGGAAATTACAACAGGGTCAGCGGGTCAGGAGGGATGGGTCAGGGTTAGGAGGGATGGGTCAGGGTTAGGGATATGGGTCAGGGTTAGGAGGGATGGGTCAGGGTTAGGGAAAGGGGTCAGGGTAAGGGGGGATGGGTCTGGGTTAGGAGGGATGGGTCAGGATGAGGAGGGGTGGGTCTGGGTTAGGGGGGTGGGTCAGGGTTAGAAGGGGTGGGTCTGGGGTTGGAGGGATGGGTCAGGGTTAGGAGAGATGGGTCAGGATGAGGAGGGGTGGGTCTGGGTTAGGGGGGGTGGGTCAGGGTTAGAAGGGATGGGTCTGGGATTGGAGGGATGGGTCAGGGTTAGGAGGAATGGATCTGGGTTAGGGGGGTGGGTCAGGGTTAGAAGGGGTGGGTCTGGGGTTGGAGGCATGGGTCAGGGTTAGGAGGGATGGGTCAGGGTGAGGGGGTATGGGTCAGGGTTAGGAGGGATGGGTCAGGGTGAGGGGGTATGGGTCAGGGTTAGGAGGGATGGGTAAGGGTGTGAGGGGGGGATTGGTCAGGGTTAGGAGGGATGGGTCAGGGTGAGGGGGGGATGGGTCAGGGTTAGGAGGGATGGGTCAGGGTTAGGAGGGATGGGTCAGGGGTAGGAGGGATGGGCCAGGGTTATGAGGGATGGGTCAGGGTTAGGAGGGGTGGGTCGGGGTTAGGAGGGATGGGTCAGGGTGAGGGGGGGTTGTGTCAGGGTGAGGGGAGGATGGGTCTGGGTTAGGAGGGGTGGGTCAGGGTTAGGGTGAGGGTGGGATGGGTCAGGGTTAGGGGGGATTGGTCAGGGTTATGAGGGATGGGTCAGGGTGAGGGGGGATGGGTCAGGGTGAGGGGGGGTCGGGTCAGGGTGAGGGGGGGGTCAGGGTGAGGGTGGTTTGGGTCAGGGTTAAGAGGGATGGGTTAGGGGGGTGGATCAGGTTTTGATGGGATGGGGTGGGGCGACTGTTCCATCTCTATCTGTGTATGATAAAGTTATTCTGTAAGCTTCCCTTTTAACAGATAAGGGGTATCAGAACGTGCTTGGTATTATCTGCCATTTAAGTCTATAAAGCTCTGATATCCCTCATGAGAGCTTTCTGAATCTCCCCAAAGTCACTAAGTGCCCATGTCACAATCAGTGTATCAGGGGCTGCTAGGGAGTGATGTATATTTATGGAACAACAGAAGTTTGCAGAGAGGTCACTGCACCCGACATTGTAATGAAACAGCAATAGTTATTATTCCTGCATAACACACACACACACACACACACACACACACACACACACACACACACACACACACACACACACACACACACACACACACACACACACACACACACACACACACACACACACACACACACACACACACACACACACACACACACACTTTCTGTTTGATTCTTGCAGACTCAGAAGATGTTTCTTCCAGTGACAGAAAACTTCCCAAATCCTTAAATCAGAGCAAGAAACGCAAGAAGAGACGGCACAGGTACAAGGGCAACTTGTGTGACACATGATAGGGGCACAGAGGGGCTCAGGACCCCCGTACCCATCTCCGTTACAGGAGCTGCATCTTATGCTGAGACCATCCCCTCTGTTACTGAGTATCAGTGATGCTGAGGCGGGAGTAGGGGAGATTATAGGGTACAGATTGGGGTCAGCGAAGGTGGAAACTGTGACTGTAGCACCAATATATTCATATCTCTCTATACATACATACTATGCACACGCGCACACACACACACACACACGCACGCACACGCACACGCACACGCACACACGCACGTTCTTGTATATCGCTGCTAGTTTTAAATAGCGCTTTACATAGACATTTTGCAGGCGCAGGTCCCTGCCCCGTGGAGCTTACAATCCATGATTTTGGTGCCTGAGGCACAGGGAGATAAAGTGACTTGCCCAAGGTCACAAGGAGCCGACACCGGGAATAGAACCAGGTTCCCCTGCTTCACACTCAGCACCAGCCAGTGTCTTTACTCACTGGGGTTGGAGGCATGGGTCAGGGTTAGGAGGGATGGGTCAGGGTGAGGGGGTATGGGTCAGGGTCAGGGTATGGCTCCTTCTCCAGGCGTGTGTATATACACGCAAAGATCACAGGAAGAATCCAATACCCCTGGCGGTTGTGCCGTGATGTTCCTGCTGTATGTTGCATGTATGGTACATACAATGTGTGTTGTGAACATATGTATATCAGCTGTTACATGTGATGGTCTTTGCTCTCTCAGGACAATCTTCACCTCTTACCAGCTGGAGGAACTGGAGAAGGCTTTCAACGAAGCGCATTACCCTGATGTGTACGCCAGGGAGATGCTGGCCATGAAAACTGAGCTTCCCGAGGACAGGATACAGGTACAGGGCACCCCCCTCCCATTCCCCAGTACCCCTCATTCTCCAGCACCCCCCTCCCATTCCCCAGCACCCCTCATTCTCCAGCACCCCCCTCCCATTCCCCAGCACCCCTCATTCTCCAGAACCCCCCTCCCATTCCCCAGCACCCCTCATTCTCCTGCATCCCCCTCCCATTCCCCAGCACCCCTCATTCTCCAGCACTCCCCTCCCATTCCCCAGCAACCCTCATTATCCAGCACCCCTCATTCTCTAGCACCCACCTCCCATTCTTCAGCACCCCTCATTCTCCAGCACCCCTCATTCTCCAGCACCCCCTTCCCATTCCCCAGCACCCCTCATTCTCCAGCACCCCCCTCCCATTCCCCAGCACCTCTCATTCTCCAGGACCCCCCCTCCCATTCCACAGCACCCCTCATTCTCCAGGACCCCCCCCCCTCCCATTCCCAAGAACCCCTCATTCTCCAGGACACCCCCTCCCATTCCCCAGCACCCCCTCCCATTCCCCAGCACACCTCATTCTCCGGCATCCCCTCCCATTCCCCAGAACCCCTCATTCTCCAGCACCCCCCCTCCCATTCCCAGAACCCCTCATTCTCCAGGACACCCCCTCCCATTCCCCAGCACCCTTCATTCTCCGGCACCCCCTCCCATTCTCCAGCACCCCTCATTCTCCAGGACCCCCCCTCCCAAACCCCAGTACCCCTCATTCTCCAGCACCCCCTCCCATTCTCCAGCACCCCTCATTCTCCAGGACCCCCCCTCCCAAACCCCAGTACCCCTCATTCTCCAGCACCCCCCTCCCATTCTCCAGCACTCCTCATTCTCCAGGACCCCCCCTCCCAAACCCCAGCACCCCTCATTCTCCAGCACCCCCTCTCATTCCCCAGCACCCCTCATTCTCCAGCACCCCCTCCCATTCCCCGGCACCCCTCATTCTCCGGCACTCCCCTCCCATTCCCCAGCACCTTTCATTCTCCAGGACCCCCCCTCCCATTCCCCAGCACCCTTCATTCTCCAGGACCCCGTCTCCCATTCCCCAGCACCCTCATCCTACAGGACCCCCTCCCATTCCCCAGCACCCCTCATTCTCCAGCTCCCCCCACCCATTCCCCAGCACCTCTCATTCTCCAGGACACCCCCCCTCTCATTCCCCAGCACCCCTCATTCTCCAGGACCCCTCCTCCCATTCCCCAGCACCCCTCATTCTCCATCACCTCCGCCCTCCCATTTCCCAGAACCCCCTTCCCTCATCCCCCAGCACCTTCTCTGAGGGATAGAGAAGCTGATATGGGCCTAGATACACCCCCTTCCCTCTCAAACCCCCTCTTCCCTCTCACCACCACATCCCGCTCACCCCTCTTTCCTCTCAAACTCCCCTTCCCTCTCAATCCCCCTCTTCCCTCTAATGCCTCTTCAGTCTCACCACCACTTCCTGCTCGCCCCTCTTCCCTCTCACCCCCTCTTCCCTTTCACCCCCCTCTTCCCTTTCACCACCTCTTCTTCTCTCTCACCCCCTCTTCCCTTTTACCACCCCTCATCCCTCTCATCTCCCCTCACACCTCTTCCCTCTTCACCCCGTTCCCTCTCTTCCCCCTCTCTCCTTTCACCCCTCGCCCCCTTCCTTCTTCCTCTAACCCCCTTCTTCCACCCCACTTTTCTCTCCCACCCCCTCTTCCTCCTCACCACCTCGCCCCACTTTTCCCTATCCAATCACTCAACCCCCTCCTCACCCGTCTTCCCCCTCACCGCCTCACTCCCTCTTCCACCACACTCTTCCCCCTCACCACCATCTTCTCCCTCACCCCTCCTTCCGCCTCACCCTTCTTCTCCCTCACCACCCTCTACCCTCTCCCATACCTCTATTCCCAATCACACCCCTCTTAACACCTCTTACACCCCTCTTCCCTCACACCCCTCTTCTCTCTCACGCCTCCCTCTTCCCACTCAAAACACCCCTCTTCCCTCTCCCACCCCATTTCCCTCTCTCACCCCCCTGACCCTCCTCACTCCCTCTTCCTCCCACCACTCTCTTCTCCCTCTCCCACCCTTTTCCCTCTCACGCCCCCACTTCCCTCACATCCACTTTCCTCTCACGCACCTGTTCCCTCTCATCCCCTCTTCTCTCTCACGGCCCCCCTCTTACCTCTCACTCCCCCTCTTGGTTCTCATCCCCCTCTTCTCCCTCACCCCCTCTTCTCTCTCACCCACTCCTCTTCCCTCAATCCCCTTCCCTCTCATCCCATCACATCACATGCCACCCCTCTTCCCTCTCCCACACCTCTTCCGCCTCACCCCTCTTCCCCTTCTCACCCTCCCCTCTTCCCTCTCACGCCCCTCTCCCCTCACATCCACTTCCCTCTCAACACCCTCACCCCCCCACTTTGGTCTCACCACTGTCTTCCCTCTCATCCCGCATCTTCCTTCTTCACTCTCACCCCCTCTTCCTTCTTACCCCCTCACTCCCCTCTTCCACCCTATTCCCCCTCTCACCTCCTTCCGCCTCACCCCCTTTCCTTTCCCAATCCCTCCATCTTCCCTCTCACAGCCCCCTCTTCCCTCATCCCCTTCCCTCATCCCCTTCCCTCTTGCAGCCCCCTCTTCCCTCATCCCCTTCCCTCTCGCAGCCCCTCTTCCCTCATCCCCTTCCCTCTCGCAGCCCCCTCTTCCCTCATCCCCTTCCCTCTCGCAGCCCCTCTTCCCTCATCCCCTTCCCTCTCGCAGCCCCCTCTTCCCTCATCCCCTTCCCTCTCGCAGCCCCCTCTTCTCTCATCCCCTTCCCTCTCGCAGCCCCCTCTTCCCTCATCCCCTTCCCTCTCGCAGCCCCCTCTTCCCTCATCCCCTTCCCTCTCGCAGCCCCCTCTTCCCTCATCCCCTTCCCTCTCGCAGCCCCCTCTTCCCTCATACCCTTCTCTCTCGCAGCCCCCTCTTCCCTCATCCCCTTCCCTCTCGCAGCCCCCTCTTCCCTCATCCCCTTCCCTCTCGCAGCCCCCTCTTCCCTCATACCCTTCTCTCTCGCAGCCCCCTCTTCCCTCATCCCGCCCCCTTCTCTCAGCCCCCCCCTTCTATCATGTCCCCTTCTTCCCTCTCACGCACTCCCTCTTCCCTTACGTCCCCTTCCCTCTTGTCACCCACCGCCTCCTCTTCCCTCACCCCCTCTACTCTCACCCCCTTTTCTCTTCCCCCCCCCCCACCCCACATCTCCTCCTATGCTGCTGAGTGAAATCTTTCGGTGATTGATAAATTATTAGAGAATCTCGTTAATGTGCTAATGACCTCATCAGACTCTGGAGCCGTCCCGACTAATTAGTTAAATGGGAGGAAGTGTTTTGTTGTGAGAAATGCTAGAGATAGGATAATCGCAGCATTAATTAGCACAGGTCAATGGCGGAGCCCCCAAGCCGAGCGGATTTAATTTCCCCAGGTATTTCAGGAGCATCGATTCAACTTAAAATGAAGTGATTTTTCAATCATGGTCGGGGATCCCGACTTTCTCCGGCTCATCCCGAGGAGGGGACAGCGTCGGGACGAGAGAGGGTGGCAGAGGGGGAGACATTTATAATGATGTAGGACCCTCTTTTAAAAAGATTCTGGGGTCTATTTATTAAGACCAGTGCAAAACATATTGATTTTAATGGGATTTCTTCCTTGGGAAGTCAGGTGCAGTTTGGCAGCCGGGAGAGTTTGATAAACAGACCATTTTGGGGGGATTATGTATTGCACCGCTGGTCCCTAACGTGGCATTTCCTGCACCTGTGATGCGCCACGGTCCTTCCCACGTCTTCTCCGCCTGACTCTGGGATTCACGGGCTGGGCACAGGAGACAGAACACTTAATGCTGCTTATTTGGGGATTAAAGAGCTCTGCTATCTATCTATCTATCTATCTATCTATCTATCTATCTATCTATCTATCTATCTATCTATTGCAAGGCAGGGTGGCTGCACACATTAGGTAGAGTTACCTGTACAGACAGATATGGTGCAAGGTAGAAAGTGGCTAATTATAACTCTATAAGGATCACAGCCCACGGGGTAAATGTTTGCGTGTCGGACTTAATACTTTATTTATTTTTTGTACTTCTGTGCTGTACTGGTATTTTGGATTACAGCTGTGATCCTTAGAGACACACACACACTAACACGCACACACACGCACTAACACACACACTCGAAAGAGGACAGAAACTCACAGGCATCTTTAAAACTTTTGGTTTATTTTTTATTTTTTTATTCACAGCGTCAGTGTTTGGGTCCCTGTAAGAGACCGTGAGAAACCTTATATACACCTCACTCCATATACCAGAGAAAATGGATCTAAACTATCTGGGTACCTGAAACAGCTATCCCCAGTGTTAACAGATTTACAGTAAGGGCAGTAACAATGTGGAATTCATTACCCATGGAGACTGTGATGGCAGATACAATAGATATCTTCAAATACAGGTTGGACATCTTTTTTTAGAAAGGAAAGGTATACAGTGATATACCTAATAAGTAAACATGGGAAGGATGGTGATCCAGGGAGTAATCTGATTTTTGTCATTATTGGAGTCAGGAAGGAATTTAATTTTTTAATTTTCCCCTTATGAGATATCATTGGATGATGTGACACTGGGGTTGTGTGTTTGCCTTCCTCTGGATCAATATACAGTAAGTACGGATATAGGATAAAGTATCTGTCATCTAAATTTAACATAGGTTGATCTATCTTTTTTTCAACCTCATCTACTATGATCCCTGAAGTGAAAAAAATTGAAAAGTGTCAAATGAATGCACAATAAACCAAATAAAGTATGATGTATGATTATTACCCAAGCACCAAAATGAATATAAAAACAAATATTTAACAAATCTCAAAAATAAAAAAACAACACAACTGTGGAAACAGACACTACACCTAAGAAACAAATACATTATCCAAGTGTACGATACAATAAAACTTATCAGGGCTGTATGAAAAAGTATTTACAGAAAGTTTCACAGGAAGGACGGCTGCTAGTGAGAGATATCAGAAAGAAACGTACAAAGGGAACAATATTCCGTACAAATTAAAGGCAACAGATCAGATAACACGTCTGCAAACGCACAACTGCACAACCAGATCTGTAGTTGTGTGCCTGGTGTTGGGAGGGAATGTAGACAGGACTGGCTCAGTGGACGATACTGGAATCGCAGACATCCTGAACGTCAGTTCACATATCATCGGCGCGTTGAAGATGCCTCAATGTAATGCAGGGGGGCTCAACTCCACTCCTCAAGATCCCCCCCCAGCAGGCCAGGTTATCCCAGCTTCAGCACAGGTGGCTCAGTCGATTGAGCCACCTGTGCTGAAGCAGGGACTGATTGAGCCACCTGTGCTGAAGCAGGGACTGATTGAGCCACCTGTGCTGCACCAGGGATATCACGAAAACCTGACCTGTTAAGCGGTCTTGAGGACTGGAGTTGAGCCCCCCGATGTAATGTCTCCCCCGTAAACAGCGGCAGCCACCAAGTTCAATACAGGCTGAAGAAACGCAGGTAATTCCGGCTTCATTAACTAACCGAGACCGGAAAAGAGATTCTAAGTCCCCAACGTATAGTTAAAAGTCACTCGAATAATGGACAATGCACAGCTGACAATACAGGGAAATCATTTCCAAGTATACATCCAAATATCAAGGACTCTACAATCACGGATAGTAAAGTCAAACCGCGCTCTTGCTTCCTAACAGGATCTTGAAGTAGATCAACTCTTCCCTCTTGCAGCTGATGCGGCGTGAAGGTAACCCTCCTCCACAGGTCCCGTCGCAGGATGGCTCCAAACGCCGGGCAGCAGCAGAAAATGGAACACAAAAGCGCACCAAGGGTCAAGATTTAATTAAAACAATTGAATAATAACAATAAAAACTTACATAGTGGGGTAAGTATGTCCAGTAGAGCAGTGCAGAGGAGAGCAGTCCTGGGGGTGTCCTGGGCACAGGGAGATGGTGCTGAGGCTTACAGGGTAGACCCTCGCGCTGGGGCTGCCTGGCTCGGCACCACGTTGCTCTTCCTTCCGGGTTGCAGCTCTTGCAGGACCCGTGGGACCCTTAGATGGTAGCCCCCCTCAAATGCCGGTTCCCAAAGAAAATTACTCCGGCGTACCGAAGAGTCTCTAGATGTTTGTGGGACTGCTGAGGCTTGGTACACTAGTGGACTGGTTCCCAATAACGCTGTAGGGCTTTCGCAACGCGTTTCACACGGAGTTGTGCTTCATCAGGCGCGGGTCTACCCTGTAAGCCTCAGCACCATCTCCCTGTGCCCAGGACACCACCAGGACTGCTCTCCTCTGCACTGCTCTACTGGACATACTTACCCCACAATGTAAGTTTTTATTGTTATTATTCAATTGTTTTAATTAAATCTTGACCCTTGGTGCGCTTTTGTGTTCCATTTTCTGATTCTACAATCACAGCCCCCATCTTGGCGGCACAACACTGCAGACCCCCGGTGCGGACAGCTGGACAGCGCGATGAAGATGGTCGATATTTATAACTTCAACTCGGATAAAAGATAACAAATTGTCGGCAACATAAGAAGCTATTTTCCGACTGTACATACACACATCCACCTCCAGGGGGCGACCTCGGTCCATGGGCCAGAATGTAATGGCATAGTTCTCCTGACTTCGGATGCTGACCGGAGGTATAAGGGTCATTAATATTGAAGAATCCAGTACGGCAGCACCAGGGTATAATGTCCCATGAATTGTGCTGTACTGTCCCAGTATATGAAATAATACTGTACTGTAACTGTCAGTTATTCACTTTATTTGGGGTATTATGTATTACACTTACCATCCTTGGTGTTGATCTGGGATAGCGGTTTCCAGATACCCCCCTCCCCCGGGTAAATATGTAGCAGGCGTTATTGCAACCGCTAGCGCATTAGCCCCGCCCCCTTTGCACACACAGCTAGTGCACTTACGCTGGAGGTTGCTCCGCGCAGGCGTGTCGTGCGCCTCTCACCGCAACACGCCAACGGGAACGATAACGGCTGCTACGTGTCGTTCTGCTCACTTGTCTCTGGTATACGGAGTGAGGCGTATATAAGGTTTCTCGCTGCGGCCTCTCACAGGGAGCCACACGCTGACGCCAAGAATAAAACTTGTTGCACTTTTTTATGATGCCTGAAAGTTCCTTTAATCTTTTAAGAGATATGTAGCCCCGGTCTTCTTTTGAACTCATTGACCCCCCTCCGCGAGTGCCGAGCGGTTGCGGGTGCCGCCGGAGGCAGTGACAGACCCGCCGGCACTTCGCAAGGGTGGGGGCCAGTGCAGGGAGCGCTCGGCGCCCCTGAAGCTCCGGCGGCGCACCCGGCTAGCGGGGGCCGCCACGACACGTTGCGCGAGCGTTGGAGAGATCACGCATGCGCAGGGTTAGTGCAGGGAGCCGTGCGCTGTTCCCTGATGCGGGCGGTTGCCGGGGACGCGAGCGGCCCGTTGTTAGGGCCGCGATCGCGTTGCCGAGGTCCCGGCAGCTCGGGGAACAGGGCGCCGCCATTGCGCGATAGTTCGCGCATGCGCAGTGACAAACAGGGGCAGGAAAGGGAAGCTTGGGGGAGAAGCCAGGCTAGAGAGAGGGGTTCTGGAAGGTAAAGGAGGAGGGTGTATGCGTGCAGGGGGTCCGTGACCCGCCTGTATAGGCTAGCTTTACCCCGCAGGCCCTTAGGAGAAACCCCTGAGCCACAGTAGGTTGCTGTGCTGCAGGGACGCCCAAAGTGGTAGCGATCAGTCACCTTACTGTGTAGACAGTTAGGGACAAGCGTGCGGAGCAGGTTTGCTGGTGAGCTGCTTGGGACCAGACAGCTGCACTGCGGACATCAAAGACAAGCAAGGATTCGGCTGATCCTTTTCGAAGCATTACCGGTCACCGCCGTGACCGGAAGGTATTTACATTAAGTGCACCAACACCGGTCAACAGGCGCTGATCCCGCCTTAGGCGTAACTCTTTGAGGACACTAGTGAGTGACCAAAGGCCTAATACACTGAGTTATTCTAGCTACTAGCGCAAGGACACGGTGTGTGGGGCACGCGGTGGCGGGACCCGGACATACTCATTAAGAGCGTGGCTGAGCCACTACTGTACAGAACAATACTCATTAAGAGCGTGGCCGAGCCACTCACGTTATAAGGACATTATCATTTAGCTGCGTTAAGGTTATATTGCATTATAGGAAATGTGTAAGTGTTACCCCAGGCTCCCAGCTAGCAGAGGCTCAGATCTCCTGGAGCCGCAGGTGTTATACAGTGACCAGTAGTTCCTTTGGGAGGGTTCAGAAAAAGGGCTACATTTGTAGGCGCTGTTGAGATATCAGACCTGGGGTGGCCGGTAATTTTTTTTTCTAAATTGTTCTATTTTTGTTTCGCCATGGGGAAGCCCTCAAGGCGGAAGAGGCCACGTGCTGACTTCCCGGACGCACGGGAAAATGTTGCAAACAGTTATCTGGGACTGGTGGGAAATCCGAGCCCCGCCCCCACAATAGGAGGGAGCACAGTGCGCAGCAATCAGCGATTTCTGTTCCCCCTAAGGAAAGTACGGGATGCAGAGAAGAACACCCCTGGCTGTATAGAGTCATATGGTCCCCACGTTCAGTATTGCCAATAGCATTATGCCCGTGTGCGTTCAGAGACTGGGAGGTGACTGGTGGCTGGGCAGACAGGTCATCTAGGTTACCGATAGCGCTCACGAGGACATTGGTAGATGGGGAAGAATGGATGCACTGTGGCCTGAGTGAATGTGATTGCCCCGTCGGTGAATTGACCCGAGGGCCCGAGTGTCCTGACTGTGCGGCGCAGTTCCTGCAACCCAAACTGCCGCAGCCTACAGAACCGCCAGAGGGAGAGGACACTGTTGCGGAAACGGATTATTCTTCCCCTGAGAAGGAGATAGGCTGCCAGGGGTTACACCCTAATGTGTATGTGCCCTGGCAAGCGCCAGCAATAGATGACGTTGTGCTAGTGTGCCCCTGCCTGCAAGAAGCCCATGCACAGGGAGCCGTCCTGTCTCAGCTACCGCTCGACTTCAAGGAAATCGAGGTGGACGGAGAACTGGGTATCCAGTGTTTTAGCCCCTCTTGTGACTGTTCTAGAGGTGCACTGGCGTGAGAGGCCCAATGTGAGTGTTGCGTTCTTAAAGCCTATCATACCCCTGCCTCCGGAACCAACCGATGAAGAGGAGGCGCCTGATGTCTCTACCCAGGCGGTTGAAGCCGCTGCTAGTCCACTTACCTCAGTTGTGGAGGGCCCGTGTGTCCAAGGGGATATTCTAGACTCAGGTTCAGAGACGGATCCGCTGAAGGCAGAGTCACAGATGTTGGAACCCCAGATGTCGGTTCCAGACACGGTTCCCGAGCAGGAACCACAGAGCCCAGAACCGCCGATTCCGGAATCACAGGGTAAGGTGTCTATACCCCCATCTTCTTTTAGTGATTCCAGCGACCAACCACTCGTGGTGATGTGCCTGCCGGCGGACCACCCTAGTGAAGTCACCGAGTCAACTATCTCAGCTGATACAGAGCCTGTTGTGGGTCCGTGTGCCCTAGAGGAGGTGTATCCGAATGCTGCGGACCCTGCTGTGGGCCCGTGTGCCCGGCAACGGCCAGTCCGACCTACCACCGAGGTACCAGCGGTCCCAGGCTTGGGATCAGTACCTGGGGACGACGACAAGGGTGAGTTGACTGCCCCAGGGGTGTCGGGTGTGAGCTCCCCGGTGATCGCGGAGCCTGGCGGCTCCGAAGGTAGGGTCACCCGGGCGATGGGCTCACCTCATCATCACGTCCTGGCGGAGGTGTCCCCCTTAGAAGATAGCTGTCCAGTGGTGCGAGTGGACCTGTACCTACCGCCCATCGTCCAGGCGAAGATAACCGCTCCTGATCTGAGTGTGAGCCCGTGCTCTCCAACTTAAGTGGTCCCAGGACTGGGATCCAACGCTCCCGAGGTTCCAGCAAGTACGTAGACTGCCCCAGAAGTGCCGGGGACAGGTCCCGAGACAGCCAAGGTGGGAACTGACAGCGTCCCCGAGGATCTGTTGGCCACCATGAATCACGGCAGTGGTAAGGTATCTACCCTTTACCTCCTGCCGGGTGAACCCGAGATGGTGAGGAGAGAGACATTGTATATTGCTCGCTTCCCCGTGGACGCTTCGCCAGTTTGTAGGGACAAAGACTTTGTGAATAAGGATTCAGGGAAGGTTGCCTCCTTTAAGCCCAAAAACGAGCGCTCCATTCACCATGTAGTGGACCGCGGGAAAGGTCCTGGTCTCCTGGCCTACCGCATCTATGCCGCGGATGGTCGGGTAAAGGCCTGGTTAAGAGACACTGTGCTATTCCTTCTACGAGGGGGAGGAAGTAGCACGGAACTGGTGAGCTGCTTGGGACCAGACAGCTGCACTGCAGACATCAAAGACAAGCAAGGATTCGGCTGATCCTTTTCGAAGCATTACCGGTCACCGCCGTGACCGGAAGGTATTTACATTAAGTGCACCAACACCGGTCAACAGGCGCTGATCCCGCCTTAGGCGTAACTCTTTGGGGACACTAGTGAGTGACCAAAGGCCTAATACACCGAGTTATTCTAGCTACTAGCGCAAGGACACGGTGTGTGGGGCACGCGGTGACGGGAAAGGACAAACTCATTAAGAGCGTGGCTGAGCCACTACTGTACAGAACAATACTCATTAAGAGCGTGGCCGAGCCACTCACGTTATAAGGACATTATCATTTAGCTGCGTTAAGGTTTTATTGCATTATAGGAAATGTGTAAGTGTTACCCCAGGCTCCCAGCTAGCGGAGGCTCAGATCTCCTTTGGGAGGGTTCAGAAAAAGGGCTACAGATATATATATATATTACTGGCACGACACTAAATTAGGGCAAAAGATACTTTTATTGCATCCATATTGCACACGGCCACGGTTTCGGTCCCCAGGGGGGGACCTTCTTCAGGGTGGAAACGCCAGACCTGTGTGCCTCCTGGAAAGGCTCTTTACCCATGTGTGCGGCCATTTTGTTGATGTGTGTGTGTGTGTATATATATACACACACACACACACACACACACACACACACACACACACACACACACACACACACATACACACACACACGTACGCACACACACACACACACACACACACACACACACACACACACACACACACACATACACACACACACACGTACACACACACACACACACACACACACACACACACACACACACACACACACATACACACACGTACGCACACACACAAACACACACACACACACGTACGCACACACACACGTACACACACACACACACGTACGCACACACACACGCACACACACACGTACGCACACACACACGTACGCACACACACACGCACACACACACACGTACGCACACACACACATACGCACGCACACACACACACACGTACGCACACACACACGTACGCACACACACACGCACACACACACACGTACGCACACACACACGTACGCACACACACACGCACACACACAGTATTTAGTGTCCCCCTCCAAAATAAAATTCCCCAGGTATTAGGTTGGACACATTCATGTGGTCCGACCCTGTGTATATATCTCTGCCCGGGGCGCGGTTCTGTCTCGGTCCGGCCCTGTGTATATATCTCTGCCTGGGGCGCGGTTCTGTCTCGGTCCGGCCCTGTGTATATATATCTGCCCAGGGCGCGGTTCTGTCTCGGTCCGACCCTGTGTATATATCTCTGCCCGGCGCGGTTCTGTCTCTGTCCGGCCCTGTGTATATATTTCTGCCCGGCGTGGTTCTGTCTCGGTCCGACCCTGTGTATATATCTCTGCCCGGCGCGGTTCTGTCTCGGTCCGGCCCTGTATATATATTTCTGCCCGGCGCGGTTCTGTCTCGGTCCGGTCCTGTGTATATATCTCAGCCCGGGGCGCGGTTCTGTCTCGGTCCGGCCCTGTGTATATATCTCTGCCCGGGGCGCGGTTCTGTATCGGTCTGGTCCTGTGTATATATCTCTGCCCGGCGCGGTTCTGTCTCGGTCCGGCCCTGTGTATATATCTCTCCCCGGGGCGCGGTTCTGTCTCGGTCCGGCCCTGTGTATATATTTCTGCCCGGCGCGGTTCTGTCTCGGTCCGGCCCTGTGTATATATCTCTCCCCGGGGCGCGGTTCTGTCTCGGTCCGGCCCTGTGTATATATTTCTGCCCGGCGCGGTTCTGTCTCGGTCTGGCCCTGTGTATATATATCTGCCCGGGGCGCGGTTCTGTCTCGGTCCGGCCTGTGTATATATCTCTGCCCGGGGCGCGGTTCTGTCTCGGTCCGGCCTGTGTATATATCTCTGCCCGGGGCGCGGTTCTGTCTCGGTCCGGCCTGTGTATATATCTCTGCCCGGCGCGGTTCTGTCTCGGTCCGGCCCTGTGTATATATTTCTGCCCGGGGCGCGGTTCTGTCTCGGTCCGACCCTGTGTATATATCTCTGCCCGGGGCGCGGTTCTGTCTCGGTCCGACCTTGTGTATATATCTCTGCCCGGTGCGGTTCTGTCTCGGTCCGGCCCTGTGTATATATTTCTGCCCAGGGTGCGGTTCTGTCTCGGTCCGGTCCTGTGTATATATCTCTGCCCGGCGCGGTTCTGTCTCGGTCCGGCCCTGTGTATATATCTCTGCCCTGGGCGTGGTTCTGTCTCGGTCCGGCCTGTGTATATATCTCTGCCCGGGGCGCGGTTCTGTCTCGGTCCGGCCTGTGTATATATCTCTGCCCGGGGCGCGGTTCTGTCTCGGTCCGGCCTGTGTATATATCTCTGCCCGGGGCGCGGTTCTGTCTCGGTCCGACCCTGTGTATATATCTCTGCCCGGGGCGCGGTTCTGTATCGGTCTGGTCCTGTGTATATATCTCTGCCCGGGGCCTGGTTCTGTCTCGGTCCGGCCCTGTGTATATATCTCTGCCCGGGGCGCGGTTCTGTCTCGGTCCAGTCCTGTGTATATATCTCTGCCCGGGGCGCGGTTCTGTTTCGGTCCGGCCCTGTGTATATATCTCAGCCCGGGGCGCGGGTTCTGTCTCGGTCCGACCCTGTGTATATATCTCTGCCCGGGGCGCGGTTCTGTCTCGGTCCGACCTTGTGTATATATCTCTGCCCGGCGCGGTTCTGTCTCGGTCCGGTCCTGTGTATATATCTCTGCCCGGCGCGGTTCTGTCTCGGTCCGGCCCTGTGTATATATCTCTGCCCGGGGCACGGTTCTGTCTCGGTCCGGCCCTGTGTATATATCTCTGCCCGGGGCGCGGTTCTGTCTCGGTCCGACCTTGTGTATATATCTCTGCCCGGCGCGGTTCTGTCTCGGTCCGGCCCTGTGTATATATTTCTGCCCGGCGCGGTTCTGTCTCGGTCCGGCCCTGTGTATATATTTCTGCCCAGGGTGCGGTTCTGTCTCGGTCCGGTCCTGTGTATATATCTCTGCTCGGGGCGCGGTTCTGTCTCGGTCCGGCCCTGTGTATATATCTGCCCAGGGCGCGGTTCTGTCTCGGTCCGGCCTGTGTATATATCTCTGCCCGGGGCGCGGTTCTGTCTCGGTCCGGCCCTGTGTATATATCTCAGCCCGGGGCGCGGGTTCTGTCTCGGTCCGGCCCTGTGTATATATCTCTGCCCTGGGCGCGGGTTCTGTCTCAGTCCGGCCCTGTGTATATATCTCTGCCCGGGGCGCGGTTCTGTATCGGTCCGGTCCTGTGTATATATCTCTGCCCGGCGCGGTTCTGTCTCGGTCCGGTCCTGTGTATATATCTCTGCCCGGGGCGCGGTTCTGTCTCGGTCCGACCTTGTGTATATATCTCTGCCCGGCGCGGTTCTGTCTCGGTCCGACCCTGTGTATATATCTCTGCCCGGCGCGGTTCTGTCTCGGTCCAGCCCTGTGTAGATATATCTGCCCAGGGCGCGGTTCTGTCTCGGTCCGGCCTGTGTATATATCTCTGCCCGGGGCGTGGTTCTGTCTCGGTCCGGCCTGTGTATATATCTCTGCCCGGGGCGCGGTTCTGTCTCGGTCCGGCCTGTGTATATATCTCTGCCCGGGGCGCGGGTTCTGTCTCGGTCCTGTGTATATATCTCTGCCCGGGGCGCGGTTCTGTATCGGTCTGGTCCTGTGTATATATCTCTGCCCGGCGCGGTTCTGTTTCGGTCCGGCCCTGTGTATATATCTCTGCCCAGGGCGCGATTCTGTCTCGGTCCGGTCCTGTGTATATATCTCTGCCCGGGGCGCGGTTCTGTTTCGGTCCGGCCCTGTGTATATATCTCAGCCCGGGGCGCGGGTTCTGTCTCGGTCCGACCCTGTGTATATATCTCTGCCCGAGGCGCGGTTCTGTCTCGGTCTGGCCCTGTGTATATATCTCTGCCCGGGGCGCGGTTCTGTCTCGGTCCGGCCCTGTGTATATATCTCTGCCCGGCGCAGTTCTGTCTCGGTCCAGCCCTGTGTATATATATCTGCCCAGGGCGCGGTTCTGTCTCGGTCCGGCCTGTGTATATATCTCTGCCCGGGGCGCGGTTCTGTCTCGGTCCGGCCCTGTGTATATATCTCTGCCCGGGGCGCGGTTCTGTCTCGGTCCGGTCCTGTGTATATATCTCTGCCCGGCGCGGTTCTGTCTCGGTCCAGCCCTGTGTATAGATATCTGCCCAGGGCGCGGTTCTGTCTCGGTCCGGTCCTGTGTATATATCTCTGCCCGGGGCGCGGTTCTGTCTCGGTCCGGTCCTGTGTATATATCTCTGCCCGGCGCGGTTCTGTCTCGGTCCAGCCCTGTGTATAGATATCTGCCCAGGGCGCGGTTCTGTCTCGGTCCGGTCCTGTGTATATATCTCTGCCCGGGGCCCGGTTCTGTCTCAGTCCGGCCCTGTGTATATATCTATGCCCGGGGCGCGGTTATCTCGGTCCGGCCCTGTGTATATATCTCTGCCCGGGGCGCGGTTCTGTCTCGGTCCGGTCCTGTGTATATATCTCTGCCCGGCGCGGTTCTGTCTCGGTCCGGTCCTGTGTATATATCTCTGCCCGGGGCGAGGTTCTGTCTCGGTCCGGCCCTGTGTATATATCTCTGCCCGGGGCGCGGTTCTGTCTCGGTCCGACCCTGTGTATATATCTCTGCCCGGGGCGAGGTTCTGTCTCGGTCCGGTCCTGTGTATATATCTCTGCCCTGGGCGCGGTTCTGTATCGGTCCGGTCCTGTGTATATATCTCTGCCCAGGGCGCGGTTCTGTCTCGGTCCGGTCCTGTGTATATATCTCTGCCCTGGGCGCGGTTCTGTCTCGGTCCGGCCCTGTGTATATATCTCTGCCCTGGGCGCGGTTCTGTCTCGGTCCGGCCCTGTGTATATATCTCTGCCCGGGGCGCGGTTCTGTCTTGGTCCGGTCCTGTGTATATATCTATGCCTGGGGCGCGGTTCTGTCTCGGTCCGGCCCTGTGTATATATCTCTGCCCGGGGCGCGGTTCTGTCTCGGCCCGGTCCTGTGTATATATCTATGCCCGGGGCGCGGTTCTGTCTCGGTCCGGCCCTGTGTATATATCTCTGCCCGGGGCGCGGTTCTGTCTCGGTCCGGTCCTGTGTATATATCTTTGCCCGGGGCGCGGTTCTGTCTCGGTCCAGTCCTGTGTATATATCTCTGCCCGGGGCGCGGTTCTGTCTCGGTCCGGTCCTGTGTATATATCTCTGCCCGGGGCGCGGTTCTGTCTCGGTCCGGCCTGTGTATATATCTCTGCCCGGGGTGCGGTTCTGTCTCGGTCCGGTCCTGTGTATATATCTCTTCCCGGGGCGCGGTTCTGTCTCGGTACGGTCCTATGTATATATCTCTTCCCGGGGCGCGGTTCTGTCTCGGTCCGGCCCTGTGTATATATCTCTTCCCAGGGCGCGGTTCTGTCTCGGTCCGGTCCTCTGTATATATCTCTTCCCGGGGCGCGGTTCTGTCTCGGTCCGGCCCTGTGTATATATCTCTGCCCGGGGCGCGGTTCTGTCTCGGTCCGGCCCTGTGTATATATATATCTGCCCGGGGCGCGGTTCTCTCTCGGTCCGGCCCTGTATATATATCTCTGCCCGGGGCGCGGTTCTGTCTCGGTCCGGCCCTGTGTATATATCTCTTCCCGGGGCGCGGTTCTGTCTCGGTCCGGTCCTATGTATATATCTCTTCCCGGGGCGCGGTTCTGTCTCGGTCCGGCCCTGTGTATATATCTCTGCCCGGGGCGCGGTTCTGTCTTGGTCCGGTCCTGTGTATATATCTCTGCCCGGCGCGGTTCTGTCTCGGTCCGGTCCTGTGTATATATCTCTGCCCGGGGCGCGGTTCTGTCTCGGTCCGGCCCTGTGTATATATCTCTGCCCGGCGCGGTTCTGTCTCGGTCCGGCCCTGTGTATATATATCTGCCCGGGGCGCGGTTCTGTCTCGGTCCGGTCCTGTGTATATATCTCTCCCCGGGGCGCGGTTCTGTCTCGGTCCGGCCCTGTGTATATATATCTGCCCGGGGCGCGGTTCTGTGTCGGTCCGGTCCTGTGTATATATCTCTCCCCGGGGCGCGGTTCTGTCTCGGTCCGGCCCTGTGTATATATATCTGCCCGGGGCGCGGTTCTGTCTCGGTCCGGTCCTGTGTATATATATCTGCCCGGCGCGGTTCTGTCTCGGTCTGGTCCTGTGTATATATCTCTGCCCGGGGCGCGGTTGTCTCGGTCCGGCCCTGTGTATATATCTCTGCCCGGGGCGCGGTTCTGTCTTGGTCTGGCCCTGTGTATATATCTCTGCCCTGGGCGCGGTTCTGTATCGGTCCGGTCCTGTGTATATATCTCTGCCCGGGGCGCGGTTCTGTCTCGGTCCGGCCCTGTGTATATATCTCTGCCCAGGGCGCGGTTCTGTCTCGGTCCGGTCCTGTGTATATATCTCTGCCCGGGGCGCGGTTCTGTCTCGGTCCGGCCCTGTGTATATATCTCAGCCCGGGGCGCGCTTCTGTCTCGGTCCGGTCCTGTGTATATATCTCAGCCCGGGGCGCGGTTCTGTCTCGGTCCGACCCTGTGTATATATCTCTCCCCGGGGGCGGTTCTGTCTCGGTCCGGTCCTGTGTATATATCTCAGCCCGGGGCGCGGTTCTGTCTCGGTCCGGTCCTGTGTATATATCTCTCCCCGGGGCGCGGGTTCTGTCTCGGTCCTGTGTATATATCTCTGCCCGGGGCGCGGTTCTGTCTCAGTCCGGCCATGTGTATATATCTCAGCCCGGGGCGCGGTTCTGTCTCGGTCCGGTCCTGTGTATATATCTCAGCCCGGGGCGCGGGTTCTGTCTCGGTCCAGTCCTGTGTATATATCTCAGCCCGGGGCGCTGTTCTGTCTCGGTCCGGCCCTGTGTATATATCTCTGCCCGGGGCGCGGTTCTGTCTCGGTCCGGTGACCCATCAGCATCTTTACAATTCAAGTTATATTCTCGGGGCAAGGCTGGAATGTCCACCTGACAACTGTCATATACACACACTCACACTCACACTCACACACACACACACACACACACTCACATTCTCTCTCCCTCTCACTCTCTCTCCCTCCAATTAAATGCAATATTTAGGCTTGTGACTGGTGAAGGTGCCTGGGACCCCGTTACTGCATGGGGTGCCTGGGACCCCGTTATTGCATGGGGTGCCTGGGACCCCGTTACTGCATGGGGTGCCTGGGACCCCGTTACTGCATGGGGTGCCTGGGACCCCGTTACTGCATGGGGTGCCTGTGACCCCGTTACTGCATGGGGTGCCTGGGACCCCGTTACTGCATGGGGTGCCTGGGACCCCGTTACTGCATGGGCTGCCTGGGACCCCGTTACTGCATGGGGTGCCTGGGACCCCGTTACTGCATGGGGTGCCTGGGACCCCGTTACTGCATGGGGTGCCTGGGACCCCGTTACTGCATGGGGTGCCTGGGACCCCGTTACTGCATGGGGTGCCTGGGACCCCGTTACTGCATGGGGTGCCTGGGACCCCGTTACTGCATGGGGTGCCTACATTTGATCAGTGCAGAGGGTGGGGTCATTAGACCATTATTGCAGCCCCCTCCAAATGTACTTTTCAACCCCTGACCTTACACCCGCTGTCCAGACCAAAGTCTCTGAATGTCTCTTCGCGATATCATCCTCGATGGCCCTTCGCCGACTCAAACGTCCCCCCAAGCCTGGCCCAACTGCCCCCTCTCAGCTCAGGGCCAGGGCAGTAAGGGTATTAGGCGCCCGCGTAGAATCTCCCCGCCCCTCCCACCCCCCAATTAACTTTCACTTTTCACAGGGTACGTACCTGAGGAAATATACATTACAATTTTACTTTCAGTTTAGCAAATTTAGAAGCAAGTTTCTTCAGGTCGATGTCTTGTGCAATGTACAATGTTACGCTGTAGGATTAGGCGCGTCCCAATGACGCGCTGAAGCAGAGAAGTACACAAACACGTTGTACTAGGGTCAAAGAAAGCCGTTGCCTCCAAGCAACCCCTGGGCAGTCTCATTTGCAGCCAAATGCAAAGAATGAGCACTGCGGGAAGCAAACAGGACGCCTGGATTAATGCCCACTCCGCCCTCTCCCCGCCTCACCCATCCTCTCAGTGAAGGCCCGGTCAGTGGAGGTCCTCCCAGGCAGCAGACTGATTTCCTGGTCGGACGGCTGGGGCGGGCATTGCCTCTGCCCCCCCTCCCACCCCCCCATTGTGCCGCTGTAGGCAACCGCCTAATTCTTAAACAGGCCCTGGATCCACTACTGCTGGCAGAACTCTCACACACCTAATATCACAAACACACTGCCGAGGGGTCACACCGACAAACACACTGCCGAGGGGTCACACCGACAAACACACTGCCGAGGGGTCACACCGACAAACACACTGCCGAGGGGTCACACCGACAAACACACTGCCGAGGGGTCACACCGACAAACACACTGCCGAGGGGTCACACCGACAAACACACTGCCGAGGGGTCACACCGACAAACACACTGCCGAGGGGTCACACCGACAAACACACTGCCGAGGGGTCACACCGACAAACACACTGCCGAGGGGTCACACCGACAAACACACTGCCGAGGGGTCACACCGACAAACACACTGCCGAGGGGTCACACCGACAAACACACTGCCGAGGGGTCACACCGACAAACACACTGCCGAGGGGTCACACCGACAAACACACTGCCGAGGGGTCACACCGACAAACACACTGCCGAGGGGTCACACCGACAAACACACTGCCGAGGGGTCACACCGACAAACACACTGCCGAGGGGTCACACCGACAAACACACTGCCGAGGGGTCACACCGACAAACACACTGCCGAGGGGTCACACCGACAAACACACTGCCGAGGGGTCACACCGACAAACACACTGCCGAGGGGTCACACCGACAAACACACTGCCGAGGGGTCACACCGACAAACACACTGCCGAGGGGTCACACCGACAAACACACTGCCGAGGGGTCACACCGACAAACACACTGCCGAGGGGTCACACCGACAAACACACTGCCGAGGGGTCACACCGACAAACACACTGCCGAGGGGTCACACCGACAAACACACTGCCGAGGGGTCACACCGACAAACACACTGCCGAGGGGTCACACCGACAAACACACTGCCGAGGGGTCACACGAACAAACATACTGCCGAGGGGTCACACCGACAAACACACTGCCGAGGGGTCACACCGACACCTCCCCCACATTCACAATGTAGCTGAAACCTGTCGATTTCCCCTCCGTAGCATTGCAAAGATTCGCGGTTTCCTCTGTTGCTCTACTGCTAAAACTGTAACTCAGGCCCTCAGTCTCTCCCGTCTCGACTATTGTAACCTCCTGCTGTCCGGCTTTCCTGCCTCTCTCCTGTCTCCCCTATAAACACTGCCGCTAGAATCACTTTTCTCTCTCCTAAATCTCTCGGCGTCTCTCCTGCTGAAATCCCTCTCCTGGCTTCTTATTAAACTCTGTATCACTTACAAAATTCTATTCTCTTTAAAGGCAATACACCCCTCTGCCCCTTCTTATATCTTACTATACACCCCTCTGCCCCTTCTTATATCTTACTATACACCACTCTGCCCCTTCTTATATCTTACTATACACCCCTCTGCCTCTTCTTATATCTTACTATAAACTCCTCACATCTCACCCTAATATCTCACTATACACTCCTCACATCTCACCCTAATATCTCACTATACCCCTTCGGACTCTCATTACATTTCACCATATCTCTCTATACACTCCTCTACCCCTCCTTGCATCTCACCCCAATACCTCACTATACACTCCTCTGACCCTCCTTACATCTCACCCCAATACCTCACTATACTCTCCTCTGCCCCTCCTTACATCTCACCCTAATATCTCACTATACTCACCTCTGCCCATCCTTGCATCTCACCCTAATATCTCACTATACACTCCTCTGCCCCTCCTTACATCTCACCCCAATATATCACTATACACCCCTCAGGCCCTCCTTACATCTCAGGCCTAATATCTCACTATACCCTCCTCTGCCCCTCCTTGCATCTCACCCTATCTCACTATACCCTCCTCTCCCCCTCCTTACATCTCACCCTAATACCTCACTATACCCTGCTCTACCCCTCCTTACATCTCACCCTAATATCTCACTATACCCCCATCTACCCCTCTTACATCTCACCCTAATATCTCACTATACACCCCTCTGCCCCTCCTTACATCTCACCCTAATATCTCACTATACCCTCCTCTGCCCCTCCTTACATCTCACCCTAATATCTCACTATACCCCCCCCCCCCCCCTCTACCCCTCCTTACATATCAGGCCTAATATCTCACTATACCTTCCTCTGCTCTCCTTACATCTCACCCTAATATCTCACTATACACTCCTCTGCTCTCCTTACCTCTCACCCTAATATCTCACTATACACTCCTCTGCTCTCCTTACCTCTCACCCTAATATCTCACTATACACTCCTCTGCTCTCCTTACCTCTCACCCTAATATCTCACTATACACTCCTCTGCTCTCCTTACCTCTCACCCTAATATCTCACTATACCTTCCTCTGCCCCTCCTTACATCTCACCCTAATATCACACTATACCTTCCTCTGCCCCTCCTTACATCTCACCCTAATATCTCACTATACCTTCCTCTGCCCCTCCTTACATCTCACCCTATTATCTCGCTATACCCCCCCCCCCCCCCCTCTACCCCTCCTTACATATCAGGCCTAATATCTCACTATACCTTCCTCTGCTCTCCTTACATCTCACCCTAATATCTCACTATACACCCCTCTGCCCCTCCTTACATCTCACCCTAATATCTCACTATACCCTCCTCTGCCCCTCCTTACATCTCACCCTAATATCTCACTATACCCCCCCCCCCCCTCTACCCCTCCTTACATATCAGGCCTAATATCTCACTATACCTTCCTCTGCTCTCCTTACATCTCACCCTAATATCTCACTATACACTCCTCTGCTCTCCTTACCTCTCACCCTAATATCTCACTATACACTCCTCTGCTCTCCTTACCTCTCACCCTAATATCTCACTATACACTCCTCTGCTCTCCTTACCTCTCACCCTAATATCTCACTATACCTTCCTCTGCCCCTCCTTACATCTCACCCTAATATCTCACTATACCTTCCTCTGCCCCTCCTTACATCTCACCCTATTATCTCGCTATACCTTCCTCTGCCCCTGCTTACATCTCACCCTAATATCTCACTATACCCTCCTCTGCCCCTCAAAACTCCTACTCCCTTGGGCAGATTGTAAGCTCCTCAGGCCAGGGACTCCTGTTACTTGTATGTATGAGGAGCTTATTCCCTAAGTCACGTGTGCTGCTGCTGTGAAGTGCTATGTACATGTATGGCGCTGAATAAAGATATATATGTCATAGAACGTGTGGGTCATTGGATAGTCGGCAGTGGGCGCACGCTGCTCTGCGCATGTGTAACCTGGTGTCACTCCCCTGGCAGGTATGGTTCCAGAACAGACGCGCCAAGTGGAGGAAGCGAGAGAAGTGCTGGGGCCGGAGCAGTGTGATGGCCGAGTATGGGCTGTATGGGGCAATGGTCCGGCACTCCATCCCCCTCCCAGAATCCATCCTGAAATCTGCCAAGGACGGAATCATGGAATCCTGCGCCCCGTGGCTGCTGGGTGAGAAATGAGTTCAATTCGTGGTTCTCTCTGGTTGTGTCGCTCTCTCTCTCTCTGGTTATGCATCCCTCTCTCTCTGGTTGTGTGTCTTTTTCTCTCTCTGGTTGGGTGTGTTTTTGTCTGGTTATTTCTGTCTCTCTGGTTGGGTGTGTCTGTCTAAGGTTATGTGTCTCTCTCTTTGGTTGTGTCTCTTGTCTCTCTGGTTGGGTGTGTCTGTCTAAGGTTATGTCTCTCTCTCTCTGGTTGTGTCTCTTGTCTCTGGTTTTGTATCTGTCTCTCTGGTTGGGTGTGTCTGTCTCTGTCTCTCTCATGTGTCTCTGTCTCTCTCTGGCTGTGTGTCTCTGTCTCTCTCTGGTTGTGTGGCTCTGTCTCTCTCTGGTTGTGTGTCTCTGTCTCTATCTAGTTGTGTCTCTGTCTCTCTCTAGTTGTGTCTCTGTCTCTCTCTGGTTGTGTGTCTCTGTCTCTCTCTAGTTGTGTCTCTGTCTCTCTCTGGTTGTGTCTCTGTCTCTCTCTGGTTGTGTGTCTCTGTCTCTCTCTGGTTGTGTGTGTCTCTGTCTCTCTCTGGTTGGGTGTGTGTCTCTCTGGTTGTGTGTCTCTGTCTCTCTCTGGTTGGGTGTGTGTGAGTCTGTCTCCCTGGTTGTGTCTCTGTCTCTCTCTGGTTGTGACTCTGTCTCTCTCTGGTTGTGTGTGTCTGTCTCTCCTGGCTTCTCCTTAACTCTCTCTCTCTCTTTATCTTTGCTGTTTCCAGTTCAAGATGGCTTTCCAATGACAAGACGATTTTCTAAACCCGAATACCAACAATTCTTTGCAGGGATGCACAAAAAGTCTCTGGAGGCGGCAGCAGATGGAGGGCCGCAGCCCGAGCGGGAGGCGCCGGCCCTGCCCAGCCAGCCCGAAGCCAGCGAGAGGGGGGAGAGGGAGCCCGAGCTACCGACTCCCATCTCCGAGGAGGAACTGAGAGAGAACAGCATTGCAGCCCTGCGTGCGAGAGCCCAGGAGCACAGCGCCAAGGTCCTGGGGAGTGCAGTGAGGAAGCAGGAGGAGCAGGAGGAGGACGAGGAGCAGATACAGAGATGCAATTCCTCGGAGCAGGAGGAGCCGCAGGTCTGAGCAGGAAGGACTTAAATCTTTATCGTGCAGATCCCCAATGCTCAGGGACCGCCCTCTGCACCCCCAAACTGAGCAGGCGACGCCTCCCAGCTCACCTCTGCTCCTCAGGTATGGGGGATATGGAGCAGGGCCTCGCCCTATCAGACACTCCAGTCCTGTGGGGTCACAAACTAGGCAAGTCCCTCACTGATAGGCATTACCTCACACTTAGGGCCCTAGCTCTGCCCACCTCCGTTGGGGGAAATGGTCTTTTCAGCCACAACTTTGAGGGGTCACATTCCCAATGCTAAGTTTATAGGGTTTGTTGAAGAGCCCCCCTCAAACCCGACTTCCTGCACAGGAGGGGCCCAATTGTCACCAGGCAGCCCCCAGTGTCCGGGTTAGCCGACCCGACCGTCTCTGCAGACAGGACAGGACGATCCCCTCCCCCAGCTGGGTCTGTCACCCCCCGCCCCTGTTGTTATAAGCGTGCTGGGAGACCGTGACCCGCCCCCCTCCGCTGTAAATACTGTACAGGCGCCACGCGGACGATTTCCTGCCATTAGCTCACCTGTGATTTCTGTGCCACTTTCTGTAAAATAAATATATATGTATATATACAAATCACAGTCTGCTCAGCAGGTTCATTTGTGGGAGAGAACAATGCTTCCACGGGCGCTCCCAAACCACCAAAATATATGTGGTCAGGACTGTAATTCGCATTAATAGCAATATAACTACTGTGACTAGTTGTTATTAAAATATGCTACGCTCACCAGAATAAAGTGAAAGGTGAAATATAAATGTATCAACATTGATTCATTGATACGTGAAACTCCGGCTCAAACCCTCACGATGAGCCGTTTCCAACGTTCCTCCAAGTATGAATGTCGAAAAGAAGAGGAAATGGACCATACGTATACTCTGGCGGTGAGAAAGCCGTTAGCAGGCGAAACGCGTAGGATCTGGGGTTTGGAGAGGGACGCTCTGCTGCCTGCCCTACTCACCGAGGATACCGGAAGTGCGGACGTAAGCATCGCGTGAGACGCTGCCAGCGCGCGCGCACACACACAGAGGGGGGGAGGGGGGTGAGTGCAGCATGCCGACAGCTCAGGAGATCGATTTCCATTACACATTGTACCTGTGTTTAAGCTTTAAAGATTGTTTACTGTGTAAGTGCACACTGTAATAATGTTACGTATTGGATACAAATACCAGATCTGGTTTTATACCAGAGATGGCCAACTCCAGTCCTCAAAGGCCACCAACAGGTCAGGTTCTAAGGATACCCCTGCTTCAGCACAGGTGGCTCAATCCGTAAATTAATTAAGTGATATCCTTAATTTGCGCCCTTCTCTCATTCCCGAGTTGAACGCACGCGCTGACCACACGCTGACCACGCGCTGACCAGACGGCCCTACACTGCCACTGTTTGGAGAAGGATCATCATACCGCCCTATAAATCTCCCCCGCAGAGAATACATATTCTGCTCCTGGTTATCCGTCGCCTCCCTCGCTCGGGATACTTTGCGCTTCCCCACGTTTGGAGATGCAGCGACCCCGAGCCGTGGGCAGAAAGTCACAGACACGCGTGGCCAGGACATGGGAACACAAAATAACTTCACGGTGCAGCCTCATTCCACTGGATGGGCAGGAAGGACCCATGGAGTCTGCCCCCCACCCCCCCACCCCCACCGCAGACAGACAGGGGGGAGCAGGAAGGACCCATGGAGTCTGTGTCCCCCCACCGCAGACAGACAGGGGGGAGCAGGAAGGACCCATGGAGTCTGTGTCCCCCCACCGCAGACAGACAGGGGGGGAGCAGGAAGGACCCATGGAGTCTGTGTCCCCCCACCGCAGACAGACAGGGGGGGAGCAGGAAGGACCCATGGAGTCTGTGTCCCCCCATCGCAGACAGACAGGGGGGGAGCAGGAAGGACCCATGGAGTCTGTCCCCCCCACCACAGACAGACAGGGAGGGAGCAAGAAGGACCCATGGAGTCTGTGTCCCCCCACCTCAGACAGACAGGGGGGAGCAGAAAGGACCCATGGAGTCTGTCCCCCCCACCGCAGACAGACAGGGGGGGAGCAGGAAGGACCCATGGAGTCTGTCCCCCCCACCACAGACAGACAGGGGGGAGCAGGAAGGACCCATGGAGTCTGTCCCCCCCACCACAGACAGACAGGGGGGGAGCAGGAAGGACCCATGGAGTCTGTGTCCCCCCACCGCAGACAGACAGAGGGGAGCAGGAAGGACCCATGGAGTCTGTCCCCCCCACCTCAGACAGACAGGGGGGGAGCAGAAAGGACCCATGGAGTCTGTGTCCCCCCCACCGCAGACAGACAGGGGGGGAGCAGGAAGGACCCATGGAGTCTGTGTCCCCCCCACCGCAGACAGACAGGGGGGAGCTGGAAGGACCCATGGAGTCTGTGTCCCCCCACCGCAGACAGACAGGGGGGGAGCAGGAAGGACCCATGGAGTCTGTCCCCCCCACCGCAGGCAGACAGGGGGGAGCAGGAAGGACCCATGGAGTCTGTGTGTCCCCCACCGCAGACAGACAGGGGGGAGCAGGAAGGACAAATGGAGTCTGTGTCCCCCCACCGCAGACAGACAGGGGGGGAGCAGGAAGGACCCATGGAGTCTGTCCCCCCCACCGCAGGCAGACAGGGGGGAGCAGGAAGGACCCATGGAGTCTGTGTCCCCCCCACCGCAGACAGACAGGGGGGAGCAGGAAGGATCCATGGAGTCTGTGTCCCCCCACCGCAGACAGACAGGGGGGAGCAGGAAGGATCCATGGAGTCTGTCCCCCCCCACCGCAGACAGACAGGGGGGAGCAGGAAGGACCCATGGAGTCTGTCCCCCCCACCGCAGGCAGACAGGGGGGAGCAGGAAGGATCCATGGAGTCTGTCCCCCCCCCACCGCAGACAGACAGGGGGGAGCAGAAAGGACCCATGGAGTCTGTGTCCCCCCCACCGCAGACAGACGGGGGGGGAGCAGAAAGGACAGGTGGAGTCTGTCCCCCCCACCGCAGACAGACGGGGAGAGCAGGAAGGACCCATGGAGTCTGTGTCCCCCCCACTGGAGACTGACACACGGAGGACAAATGACCCACGTAAGTCCCACTTGTAATGAATATCAGAGTATTATTACTAGGACGCTCACTGCCCTTTTCCCAGAACTTATTTATTTTCCCTTCAGGTTTTCATAGAAAATGTTTGTAGTGAAATGTAAAAAAAAGGAATTAAATCTCAGAGGGCGGAGGGGGGGAGAGAAGGGGGAGGGGGGGAGAGGAGGGGGTCAGAGGAAGTGGGTCCAGTCAGTCAAATCGGAGTGCACCTGGGCGAGCCAATAACGGAGCTTTCCTCCCATTTCCTGGCCTCTGATTGGTTGCTGCAGGTCACTGCTTCTTTAAGCGTTTCAGCTCCCAATCTCCATCCCCCCGAAGTCTCAGCTCCCAGTCATGAAACTGCACAGATAACATACACAGGGGTTATCGCACAGCGGGGGGGGGGGGGGGTATATGGGGGGTTATCACACAGCGGGGGGGGTATATGGGGGGTTATCACACAGCGGGGGGAGGTATATGGGGGTTATCACACAGCGGGGGGGGTATATGGGGGGTTATCACACAGCGGCGGGGGTATATGGGGGGGTTATCACACAGCGGGGGGAGGTATATGGGGGTTATCACACAGCGGGGGGAGGTATATGGGGGTTATCACACAGCGGGGGGGGTATATGGGGGGTTATCACACAGCGGGGGGGTATATGGGGGGTTATCACACAGCGGTGGGGGTATATGGGGGGTTATCACACAGCGGGGGGTATATGGGGGGTTATCACACAGCGGCGGGGGTATATGGGGGGTTATCACACAGCGGGGGGAGGTATATGGGGGGTTATCACATAGCGGGGGGAGGTATATGGGGGGTTATCACACAGCGGGGGGAGGTATATGGGGGGTTATCACACAGCGGGGGGAGGTATATGGGGGTTTATCACACAGCGGGGGGGGTATATGGGGGTTATCACACAGCAGTGGGAGGTATATGGGGGGTTATCACACAGTGGGGGGGAGGTATATGGGGGGTTATCATACAACGGGGGGGAGGTATATGGAGGGTTATCACACAGCGGGGGGAGGTACATGGGGGTTATCACACAGCGGGGGGGTATATGGGGGGGTTATCACACAGCTGGGGGAGGTATATGGGGGGTTATCACACAGCGGTGGGAGGTATATGGGGGGTTATCACACAGCGGGGGGAGGTATATGGGGGTTATCACAGTGGGGGGAGGTATATGGGGGGTTATCACACAGCGGCGGGAGGTATATGGGGGTTTATCACACAGCGGCGGGAGGTATATGAGAGGGTTATCACACAGCGGCGGGGGTATATAGGGGGTTATCACACAGCGGGGGGAGGTATATGGGGGTTATCACACAGCGGCGGGAGGTATATGGGGGGTTATCACACAGCGGCGGGGGTATATGGGGGGTTATCACACAGCGGCGGGAGGTATATGGGGGGGTTATCACACAGCGGGGGGAGGTATATGGGGGTTATCACACAGCGGTAGGAGGTATTAGGGGGTTATCACACAGCGGGGGGAGGTATATGGGGTGTTATCACAGCGGGGGGGTATATGGGGGGTTATCACACAGCGGCGGGAGGTATATGGGGGGTTATCACACAGCGGGGGGAGGTATATGGGGGGTTATCACACAGCGGGGGGAGGTATATGGGGGGTTATCACACAGCGGTGGGAGGTATATGGGGGGTTATCACACAGCGGGGGGAGGTATATGGGGGTTATCACACAGCGGCGGGGGTATATGGGGGGTTATCACACAGCGGCGGGAGGTATATGGGGGGTTATCACACAGCGGGGGGAGGTATATGGGGGTTATCACAGTGGGGGGATATATGGGGGGTTATCACACAGCGGCGGGAGGTACATGGGGGTTATCACACAGCGGGGGGAGGTATATGGGGGGTTATCGCACAGCGGGGGGAGGTATATGGGGGGTTATCACACAGCGGGGGGAGGTATATGGGGGGTTATCACACAGCGGGGGGAGGTACATGGGGGGTTATCACACAGCGGGGGGGTATATGGGGGGTTATCACACAGCGGGGGAAGGCATATGGGGGGGTTATCACACAGCGGTGGGAGGTATATGGGGGGGTTATCACACAGCGGGGGGAGGTATATGGGGGGTTATCGCACAGCGGGGGGAGGTATATGGGGGGTTATCACACAGCGGGGGGAGGTATATGGGGGGTTATCACACAGCGGGGGGAGGTATATGGGGGTTATCACACAGCGGGGGAAGGTATATGGGGGGGTTATCACACAGCGGGGGGAGGTATATGGGGGGTTATCACACAACGGGGGGAGGTATATGGGGGGTTATCACACAGCAGGGGGAGGTACATGGGGGGTTATCACACAGCGGGGGGAGGTACATGGGGGGTTATCACACAGCGGGGGGAGGCATATGGGGGGGATATCACACAGCGGTGGGAGGTATATGGGGGGGTTATCACACAGCGGGGGGAGGTATATGGGGGGTTATCGCACAGCGGGGGGAGGTATATGGGGGGTTATCACACAGCGGGGGGAGGTATATGGGGGGTTATCACACAGCGGGGGGAGGTATATGGGGGTTATCACACAGCGGGGGAAGGTATATGGGGGGGTTATCACACAGCGGGGGGAGGTATATGGGGGGTTATCACACAGCGGGGGGAGGTATATGGGGGGTTATCACTTATCACACAGCGGGGGGAGGTATATGGGGGGTTATCACACAGCGGGGGAAGGTATATGGGGGGTTATCACACAGCTGTAGCAGATATTAGGGTGGTTATCACACAGCGGTGGGAGGTATTAGGGAGTTATCTCATAGCTGTAGGAGATATTGGGGGGCTGTAGGGATATTGGGGGGTAATCACACACGTGTAGGGATATTAGGGGGTTATAACACAGCTGTAGGAGATATTGGGGGACTGTAGGAAATATTGGGGGGCTGCAGGAGATACTGGGGGGGGGGGTGGGGTAGTGGGAGTATGAGGGAATACACACCTGCTCCAGGCTGCGTCTGTGTCCCACACTGATCAGGGTCATTCCCAGCTGCCTGCAGCCTCTGTACATCTCCTGCTCGGCGTCCTCGCTCAGCGCGCTGCTCGCCTCATCCAGCACTGACGCAAACACACACAGTCAATGCCAATAGTGTCTGCGTGTGCACCTGTGTGTCTGCGTGTGCACCTGTGTGTCTGCGTGTGCACGTGTCTCTGTGACGTGGGAGACGTCAGAAGGGACAGTATGTGTGTGTGTGTGTATGTACGTTTGTATATGTGGACCTCAGTGTACGTGTGTATGTGCGTGTGCATCTCAGTGTATGTGTGTGTGTATGTGCGTGTGCATCTCAGTGTACGTGTGTACCTTAGTACGTGTGTGTATGTGCACCTCAGTGCATGTGTGTGTGTGAGTGTGCACCTCAGTGTACGTGTGTATGTGCGCGTGCACCTCAGTGCATGTGTGTGTATGTGCGTGTGCACCTCAGTGTACGTGTGTGTATGTGCGTGTGCACCCCAGTGCGTGTGTGTGTGTGAGTGTGCACCTCAGTGTACGTGTGTGTATGTGCGCGTGCACCTCAGTGCATGTGTGTGTATGTGCGTGTGCACCTCAGTGTACGTGTGTGTATGTGCGTGTGCCTCTGACCTGCATATTTAGGCTGCAGGTAGAAGAGTCGTGTGAAGGCCAAACGCTGAATCTCTCCAGGGGACAGCACCTCTGACCTGTAGAAACACAGTGACAGCGTGACACACAGTGATGGACGCACAGTGACAGCGTGACACACAGTGACAGCATGACACACAGTGACAGAGACACAGTGACAGACAGTGATGGACGCACAGTGACAGCGTGACACACAGTGACAGCATGACACACAGTGACAGCGTGACACACAGTGACAGAGACACAGTGACAGACGCACAGTGACAGCGTGACACACAGTGACAGCATGACACACAGTGACAGCGTGACACACAGTGACAGAGACACAGTGACAGACAGTGATGGACGCACAGTGACAGCGTGACACACAGTGACAGAGACACAGTGACAGACAGTGATGGACGCACAGTGACAGCGTGACACACAGTGACAGCATGACACACAGTGACAGCATGACACACAGTGACAGCGTGACACACAGTGACAGAGACACAGTGACAGCGTGAGACAGCGTGACACACAGTGACAGAGACACAGTGACAGCGTGACAGACAGCGTGACAGACAGCGTGACACACAGTGACAGAGACACAGTGACAGACAGTGTCCGCGCCCGCACACTGAGTGACCGTGTGCAGTGTGACACAGTGTTACACACACATCCCAGTCTAACCAGTTCCACTCCACCTTCTGATCCAGTCCCCCCGTCCTGTTTACCAAAGAAGCCTGAAACAAACGGGAAGGAAGCCAGAAAACATCTTTAAATACAGCACAGCCCCCCAAATACAGCACAGCCCCCCCAAATACAGCACAGCCCCCCAAATACAGCACAGCCCCCCCAAATACAGCACAGATCCCCCCAAATACAGCACATGCTCCCCCAAATACAGCACAGGCCCCCATATACAGCACGTACCCCCCAAATACAACAGACTCCCCCCCCCAAACACAGCACGCCCCACCCCCAAATACAGCACAGCTCCCCCCCAAAAAACAACACAGACCCCCCCAAATACAGTACAGACAACCCAAAAAAACAAATAGTGTATGTGTGTGTATAGAACATGTATGGGTGTGTATATGTATGTGTGTATATACAACAGCGGTGCGCAAAGTGGTTGGCGCGCTGGATTTTTTTGGGGGGGAGGGGGCGGGCTGGTGCAAGGGACCCCACGTTCGTTGAGGTATTTCAATTAAATGCTGGGGGATTGCGTGAGACCTCTGCAACTCACCGGTATTCTGAAGAGTTGTGACGCGTCTCCATGGCAACGTGGCGTCAAATGACACCGCAGTGTCATGCGGAGTGGGGCAGGTTCTGAAACCGTGTCACCGTGGCACAGAGGGGCAGGTTCTGACAACGTGTCACCGCGGGGCATGTTCTGACACGTGTCACCGTGGCACAGAGGGGCAGGTTCTGAAACCGTGTCACCGTGGCACAGAGGGGCTGGTTCTGAAACCGTGGCACCGTGGCACAGAGGGGCAGGTTCTGACAACGTGTCACCGCAGGGCATGTTCTGACACGTGTCACCGTGGCACAGAGGGGCAGGTTCTGAAACCGTGTCACCGTGGCACAGAGGGGCTGGTTCTGACACCGTGGCACAGAGGGGCATGTTCTGACAACGTGTCACCGCAGGACATGTTCTGACACGTGTCACCGTGGCACAGAGGGGCAGGTTCTGAAACCGTGTCACCGTGGCACAGAGGGGCTGGTTCTGACACCGTGGCACAGAGGGGCATGTTCTGACAACGTGGCACAGAGGGGCATGTTCTGACACATGCGTGTTTAAGAGGTACTAAGGGACAGATACCCATTTGTCACTCAAATTTAGGATTAAGACGGTCGAGATTAGTCTCGTTGTTACCGTGATGAGCGCTCAAATCTGTTAATGTAGCTCACGTGTGTAAGTATTACAGAAGGAAAGTTATGAGCGCGGTTATATATTGAGGTAGGTTATATACATCGTTTGTAAAGGTTCTTTTTCCCCTCTGTCATAAAACTGTCGGTCTCGCAGCTGACTTTACGACGGGGGGGGGGGGCTTATGTTGTTTCAATGGGGGGGAAATGATACTTGAAGCTTAGCAAGGGTATGTGAAAATCATAGTTCAACAGAGATGTGTTTGGACCAAACACGGGAGTGTCACTTCTGCACCAGTGACCTCTCTGGGAGAAAAACTATAACATATGGTAATGTATAGGGTTTTCTGTGTTTTATCCTTTTATTTTGGGGAAGTGTTCTGCATTTATTGGTATTGTATGTTCTTGTAATCCCTTTTCTGTAATCTAAGCACTGTATTTTTATATATATATATATATATATATATATATATATATATATATATATATATATATATTAAAACATTTAATAAGTGATGCTTTGGGCTCTGAATGAACTGTTGCACGCTCTGGAGAGAGTATTTACTTTTTCGGACACATTTTGCTACAAAAGAATTTTGTGTGTTAAGTGCATAGTTATTTCTATCATAAACAGGGACCGGAGACCCTGGCAGATTTATTTGCATTTCTTGGGTGGTGGAAGGGTATAGATATGATTGCAATTGAGTAAGGGGTTAATATTACGGCATTGGAGGTACCTTGTGCAGGCGAAAGGCGAGTTGGCAAGAGTAGCCGTGTATTTAGCCTGGTTGCATATCTAAGTCACATGCTCACGTGTGTGCTGTTCGTGACAGATGGTATATGGGGACGGATTTATGGGAAATATTACTCATTTGAGGAACCTTTGCAAAGGTGAAAATTGGGGCTGCTTGCGAGCTGATTATCCTGTATGCGGGTCACGTGTTCACAGGGGTGCCGTACGTGACAGTGTGTATTTGTGTGTGTGTATGTGTGTATATGTACAGTATACGTGTGTGTGCGTATGTGTGTATATGTATACGCGTGTGTGTGTGTGTGTGTGTGCGTCTGTGTGTGTGTGTGTGTGCTTGCACACATCTCACCAGCCCGCTCATGTCCAGTGACCTGAGAATCCTGTCGTCATCAACCCAACCTGAGAGGAGAAATCATGCTGGGGAGTGAAGGGGGACAGAGGAATTGGGGGGAGGGGGAGGGGGCAGAGGCAGGGCGTTAACGTTAAGGGGGGGTGAGATAAAAAGGGGTGAGATGGAACAGAAACGGGGAGACAGGGAGGATAAGGGCGTACCCACCGCCTCTCACCTGAATCAGGGTAAATGTCCTTCAGTGGGTAAATCACCTAAAAACCGAGAGAGGGGGGGAAGTTAGGCAACAGGGAGAAGGGGGGGGGGGGGAGGCAGGTGGTTTTAGGTGTTAATGTTATGGAGGGAGGGGGGTTCAGAGTTATGAGGGGGTGGGTCAGAGTTGTGGGTTGGGGGGTGTCAGTTATGGGTTGGGGGGTGAGAGTTATGGGGTGGGTGGGGGTGAGAGTTATGGGGTGGGGGGGTGAGAGTTATGGGATGGGGGGTGAGAGTTATGGGGTGAGAGTTATGGGGTGGGTGAGAGTTATGGGGTGGGTGAGAGTTATGGGATGGGGGGAGTGAGAGTTATGGGGTGGGGGGGGTGAGAGTTATGGGGTGGGGGGGGTGAGAGTTATGGGGTGGGGGGTGGTGAGTTATGAGTGGGGGGAGTGAGAGTTATGGGGTGGGGGGTGTGAGAGTTATGGGGTGGGGGGTGAGAGTTATGGGGTGGGGGGTGGTGAGAGTTATGGGGTGGGGGTGGTGAGAGTTATGGGTGGGGGGTGAGAGTTATGGGGTGGGGGGTGAGAGTTATGGGGTGGGGGGTGAGAGTTATGGGGTGGGGGGTGAGAGTTATGGGGTGGGGGTGAGAGTTATGGGGTGGGGGTGAGAGTTATGGGGTGGGGGTGAGCGTTATGGGGTGGGGGGTGAGAGTTATGGGGTGGGGGGTGGTGAGAGTTATGGGGTGGAGGGTGAGAGTTATGGGGTGGGGGGTGAGAGTTATGGGGTGGAGGTGAGAGTTATGGGGTGGGTGGGGGTGAGAGTTATGGGGTGGGTGGGGGTGAGAGTTATGGGATGGGGAGGATGAGAGTTATGGGATGGGGAGGGTGAGAGTTATGTGATGGGGAGGGTGAGAGTTATGGGATGGGAAGGGTGAGAGTTATGGGATGGGGAGGGTGAGAGTTATGGGATGGGGAGGGTGAGAGTTATGGAGGGTGAGAGTTATGGGGGGTGAGAGTTATGGGGGGTGAGAGTTATGGGGGGTGAGAGTTATGGGGGGTGAGAGTTATGGGGGGTGAGAGTTATGGAGGGTGAGAGTTATGGGGGGTGAGAGTTATGGGGGGTGAGAGTTATGGGGGGTGAGAGTTATGGGGGGTGAGAGTTATGGAGGGTGAGAGTTATGGAGGGTGAGAGTTATGGGGGGTGAGAGTTATGGGGGGTGAGAGTTATGGGGAGGTGAGAGTTATGGGGAGGTGAGAGTTATGGGGGGGGTGAGTTATGGGGGGGGGTGAGTTACGGGGGGGGGTGAGTTACGGGGGGGGTGAGTTATGGGGGGGGGTGAGTTATGGGGGGGTGAGTTATGGGGGGGAGTGAGTTATGGGGGGTGAGTTATGGGGGGGTGAGTTATGGGGGGGGTGAGTTATGGGGGGGGTGAGTTATGGGGGGGGTCAGACAGTTCCCTTTGTCAGGACTCTCACCTGCTCCCTTAAGGTCCCGTCGCTCAGGAACGGTTTCTGGGGGAGGAAGATGACCCCGTGGGGACCGAACGAGGTGAGTGCGCGTACCCGACCTGGGGAGGAGGTCACCACGTGAGGGGGGGAGGGGGCACTACACGCACACGCACAGGAGCACACGTGTGGAACTGACCTCGCTTGCTCCCCCAGAGACCGGCCAGCACACGCAGGATGGAGGATTTGCCGCTGCCCGTGCCTCCCGTTATCAGGACGCTGCTCCCTGCGCACATGCGCACGCTCAGGTCACGCACCAGGGCGCGCTCTGACCCCGGAGCCGTGATCGTCACATGATCCAGGATAAACACCGTGTCACCGGCCTGTGACTGCTCCTCCGGGGGACTGTCACTACAAGACACATCACACGCATTACACATACATGTACAAACACGCGGGGTCTGGCAGTAACACGCGGCGCAAAGCATGTAACTCACGTGTGTGTCTCCCATAGTGTGTCACTGTCACAATCCTCCCGTGAGACGCCGAGATCCAACATCACCTCCTGCAGCTCCCCAATTCTGTGACACAACACAAGTGTGACACATCCACACGCACACAACACAAGTGTGACACATCCACACGCACACAACACAAGTGTGACACATCCACACGCACACAACACAAGTGTGACACATCCACACGCACACAACACAAGTGTGACACAGCCACACAACACAAGTGTGACACATCCACACACACAACACACGGGTGACACATCTACACGCACACAACACAAGTGTGACACATCCACATGTACATGTGTCTGGCCACATCACGTGTGCACACTCATCCGGCCTAGTCTCACACACGTATCCACTGGTGCGTGTCCCTATCACACACGCACACAATCCCTCCGTGTATTGGCCAGTCACTCGCATGCACACTCCCACTGGTGTGTGTGCAGCGCACTAACACGCACACACTCAGCTGCACGATTTTCTATCCCTGTCACAAGTGCACGCACTCTCTCCTGTGCGTGTCCGGCCATATCACACACGCTTACACTCACCTGTGCGTGTCCGGCCATATCACACATGCTTACACTCACCTGTGCATGTCCAGCCATATCACACACGCTTACACTCACCTGTGCGTGTCCGGCCATATCACACATGCTTACACTCACCTGTGTGTGTCCGGCCATATCACACACGCTTACACTCACCTGTGCGTGTCTGGCCATATCACACATGCTTACACTCACCTGTACATGTCCAGCCATATCACACACGCTTACACTCACCTGTGCGTGTCTGGCCATATCACACACACTTACACTCACCTGTGCGTGTCTGGCCATATCACACACGCTTACACTCACCTGTGCGTATCCGGCCACATTAAACATGCTCACTCTCACCTGTGTGTGTATCGGGCCACGTCACATGCTCACTCTCACCTGTGTGTGTCTCGCCCTATAACGCACGATCACTCTTACCCATACGTGTATCCGGCCACGTCATACACGCTATCTCTCACCTGTGCGTGTATCCGGCCACGTCACACAGGCTACTGGACAGGTCAATAATTTGACTGAAGCAGCTGATCAAGTAAATGGAAACAAACGCATTCTGCGGAGAGGAAGGGTCAGACAGGGTCACGCAGGGTCAGACAGGGACACGCACGGACACGCAGGGTCAGACAGGGTCACGCAGGGTCAGACAGGGACACGGACGGACACGCAGGGTCAGACAGGGACACGCACGGACACGCAGGGTCAGACAGGGACACGCACGGACACGCAGGGTCAGCCAGGGTCATACAGGGACACGCAGGGTCAGACAGGGTCAGACAGGGACACGCAGGGTCAGACAGGGACACGCAGGGTCAGACAGGTTCAGACAGGGTCAGACAGGGACACGCAGGGTCAGACAGGGACACGCAGGGTCACATAGGAGGGAGTTTAGATTTAGGAAGTAAGGGGTTAAGGTTTTTAGGGTAAGGGGTTAACGCTATTAGGATTAGGGGACACGTTACCTTGCTGATCAGCTCGCTGAGCTCCGCGGGCGTCAGGTCCCTGTACACTCCGGCGAAGATCGGCACGGCGATGACTATATAACTCAGGATACAGCCCAAATAATCAAAGGTGTTCACTCCAACTGCCAGAGACACCTCATTGTGAGTACACTCACTATCAGGGACTTAACTCACCGGTCACTCAACTGCGGCACCGCCTACTGCTGCGGCACCGCCTACTGCGCCGCGGCACCGCCTACTGCGCGGCACCGCCTACTGCGCGGCACCACCTACTGTATGACCTGACCCATTCCCTCCAACAATACCCTCAGACCGTCCTCTCTCTGCTCTCCATCATTCTACAAGCGTCTTCCCTCTTTCCCTCCTTCTCCCCATCTTTCCCCCCTACCCCCCTTCTCTCTCCCCCACCCTCCATCTGTGTCCCCCCAACCCCGTCTCTGTCCCCACCTTCCACCTCTGTCCACCTACTGCTGCGGCACCGCCTACTGCGCGGCACCGCCTACTGCGCGGCACCGCCTACTGCGCGGCACCGCCTACTGCGCGGCACCGCCTACTGCGCGGCACCGCCTACTGCGGCACCACCTACTGCGCGGCACCGCCTACTGCGGCACCGCCTACTGCGCGGCACCGCCTACTGCGGCACCGCCTACTGCGCGGCACCGCCTACTGCGGCACCGCCTACTGCGGCACCGCCTACTGCGGCACCGCCTACTGCGCTACACCGCCTACTGCGCGGCACCGCCTACTGCGCGGCACCGCCTACTGCGCGGCACCGCCTACTGCGCGGCACCGCCTACTGCGGCACCGCCTACTGCGCGGCACCGCCTACTGCGGCACCGCCTACTGCGGCACCGCCTACTGCGCGGCACCGCCTACTGCGCGGCACCGCCTACTGCGCGGCACCGCCTACTGCGGCACCGCCTACTGCGGCACCGCCTACTGCGCGGCACCGCCTACTGCGCGGCACCGCCTACTGCGGCACCGCCTACTGCGGCACCGCCTACTGCGCGGCACCGCCTACTGCGGCACCGCCTACTGCGCGGCACCGCCTACTGCGCGGCACCGCCTACTGCGCGGCACCGCCTACTGCGGCACCGCCTACTGCGGCACCGCCTACTGCGGCACCGCCTACTGCGGCACCGCCTACTGCGGCACCGCCTACTGCGCGGCACCGCCAACTGCGCGGCACCGCCAACTGCGCGGCACCGCCAACTGCGCGGCACCGCCTACTGCGCGGCACCGCCTACTGCACCGCACCGCCTACTGCGGCACCGCCTACTGCGCGGCACCGCCTACTGCGGCACCGCCTACTGCGGCACCGCCTACTGCGCGGCACCGCCTACTGCGGCACCGCCTACTGCGCGGCACCGCCTACTGCGCGGCACCGCCTACTGCGGCACCACCTACTGCGCGGCACCGCCTACTGCGGCACCGCCTACTGCGCGGCACCGCCTACTGCGGCACCGCCTACTGCGGCACCGCCTACTGCGCGGCACCGCCTACTGCGGCACCGCCTACTGCGGCACCGCCTACTGCGCGGCACCGCCTACTGCGCGGCACCGCCTACTGCGGCACCGCCTACTGCGCGGCACCGCCTACTGCGGCACCGCCTACTGCGCGGCACCGCCTACTGCGGCACCGCCTACTGCGCGGCACCGCCTACTGCACCGCACCGCCTACTGCGCGGCACCGCCTACTGCGCGGCACCGCCTACTGCGCGGCACCGCCTACTGCGGCACCGCCTACTGCGCGGCACCGCCTACTGCGCGGCACCGCCTACTGCGCGGCACCGCCTACTGCGCGGCACCGCCTACTGCGGCACCGCCTACTGCGCGGCACCGCCTACTGCGGCACCGCCTACTGCGGCACCGCCTACTGCGCGGCACCGCCAACTGCGCGGCACCGCCAACTGCGCGGCACCGCCTACTGCGGCACCGCCTACTGCGCGGCACCGCCTACTGCACCGCACCGCCTACTGCACCGCACCGCCTACTGCGGCACCGCCTACTGCGGCACCGCCTACTGCGCGGCACCGCCTACTGCGGCACCGCCTACTGCGGCACCGCCTACTGCGCGGCACCGCCTACTGCGCGGCACCGCCTACTGCGGCACCGCCTACTGCGCGGCACCGCCTACTGCGGCACCGCCTACTGCGCGGCACCGCCTACTGCGGCACCGCCTACTGCGGCACCGCCTACTGCGCGGCACCGCCTACTGCGCGGCACCGCCTACTGCGGCACCGCCTACTGCGCGGCACCGCCTACTGCGGCACCGCCTACTGCGCGGCACCGCCTACTGCGGCACCGCCTACTGCGCGGCACCGCCTACTGCACCGCACCGCCTACTGCGGCACCGCCTACTGCGCGGCACCGCCTACTGCGGCACCGCCTACTGCGGCTCCGCCTACTGCGCGGCACCGCCTACTGCGCGGCACCGCCTACTGCGGCACCGCCTACTGCGGCACCGCCTACTGCGCGGCACCGCCTACTGCGCGGCACCGCCTACTGCGGCACCGCCTACTGCGCGGCACCGCCTACTGCGGCACCGCCTACTGCGCGGCACCGCCTACTGCGGCACCGCCTACTGCGGCACCGCCTACTGCGCGGCACCGCCTACTGCGCGGCACCGCCTACTGCGGCACCGCCAACTGTGCGGCACCGCCTACTGCGGCACCGCCTACTGCGCGGCACCGCCTACTGCGGCACCGCCTACTGCGCGGCACCGCCTACTGCGCGGCACCGCCTACTGCGCGGCACCGCCTACTGCGGCACCGCCTACTGCGCGGCACCGCCTACTGCGCGGCACCGCCTACTGCGCGGCACCGCCTACTGCGGCACCGCCTACTGCGCGGCACCGCCTACTGCGGCACCGCCTACTGCGGCACCGCCTACTGCGGCACCGCCTACTGCGCGGCACCGCCAACTGCGCGGCACCGCCAACTGCGCGGCACCGCCTACTGCGGCACCGCCTACTGCGCGGCACCGCCTACTGCACCGCACCGCCTACTGCGGCACCGCCTACTGCGCGGCACCGCCTACTGCGGCACCGCCTACTGCGGCACCGCCTACTGCGCGGCACCGCCTACTGCGGCACCGCCTACTGCGGCACCGCCTACTGCGCGGCACCGCCTACTGCGGCACCACCTACTGCGCGGCACCGCCTACTGCGGCACCGCCTACTGCGCGGCACCGCCTACTGCGGCACCGCCTACTGCGCGGCACCGCCTACTGCGCGGCACCGCCTACTGCGGCACCGCCTACTGCGCGGCACCGCCTACTGCGGCACCGCCTACTGCGCGGCACCGCCTACTGCGGCACCGCCTACTGCGCGGCACCGCCTACTGCACCGCACCGCCTACTGCGGCACCGCCTACTGCGCGGCACCGCCTACTGCGCGGCACCGCCTACTGCGCGGCACCGCCTACTGCGGCACCGCGGCACCGCCTACTGCGCGGCACCGCCTACTGCGCGGCACCGCCTACTGCGCGGCACCGCCTACTGCGCGGCACCGCCTACTGCGGCACCGCCTACTGCGGCACCGCCTACTGCGCGGCACCGCCTACTGCACCGCACCGCCTACTGCACCGCACCGCCTACTGCGGCACCGCCTACTGCGGCACCGCCTACTGCGCGGCACCGCCTACTGCGGCACCGCCTACTGCGGCACCGCCTACTGCGCGGCACCGCCTACTGCGCGGCACCGCCTACTGCGCGGCACCGCCTACTGCGGCACCGCCTACTGCGCGGCACCGCCTACTGCGGCACCGCCTACTGCGGCACCGCCTACTGCGCGGCACCGCCTACTGCGCGGCACCGCCTACTGCGGCACCGCCTACTGCGCGGCACCGCCTACTGCGGCACCGCCTACTGCGCGGCACCGCCTACTGCGGCACCGCCTACTGCGCGGCACCGCCTACTGCACCGCACCGCCTACTGCGGCACCGCCTACTGCGCGGCACCGCCTACTGCGGCACCGCCTACTGCGGCACCGCCTACTGCGCGGCACCGCCTACTGCGCGGCACCGCCTACTGCGGCACCGCCTACTGCGCGGCACCGCCTACTGCAGCACCGCCTACTGCGCGGCACCGCCTACTGCGGCACCGCCTACTGCGGCACCGCCTACTGCGCGGCACCGCCTACTGCGGCACCACCTACTGCGCGGCACCGCCAACTGTGCGGCACCGCCTACTGCGGCACCGCCTACTGCGCGGCACCGCCTACTGCGGCACCGCCTACTGCGCGGCACCGCCTACTGCGCGGCACCGCCTACTGCGCGGCACCGCCTACTGCGGCACCGCCTACTGCGGCACCGCCTACTGCGCGGCACCGCCTACTGCGCGGCACCGCCTACTGCGGCACCGCCTACTGCGCGGCACCGCCTACTGCGGCACCGCCTACTGCGGCACCGCCTACTGCGCGGCACCGCCTACTGCGGCACCGCCTACTGCGGCACCGCCTACTGCGGCACCGCCTACTGCGCGGCACCGCCTACTGCACCGCACCGCCTACTGCGGCACCGCCTACTGCGCGGCACCGCCTACTGCGGCACCGCCTACTGCGGCACCGCCTACTGCGCGGCACCGCCTACTGCGCGGCACCGCCTACTGCGCGGCACCGCCTACTGCGGCACCGCCTACTGCGCGGCACCGCCCTACTGCGGCACCGCCTACTGCGGCACCGCCTACTGCGCGGCACCGCCAACTGTGCGGCACCGCCTACTGCGGCACCACCTACTGCGCGGCACCGCCTACTGCGGCACCGCCTACTGCGCGGCACCGCCTACTGCGCGGCACCGCCTACTGCGGCACCGCCTACTGCGGCACCGCCTACTGCGCGGCACCGCCTACTGCGCGGCACCGCCTACTGCGGCACCGCCTACTGCGCGGCACCGCCTACTGCGCGGCACCGCCTACTGCGGCACCGCCTACTGCGGCACCGCCTACTGCGCGGCACCGCCTACTGCACCGCACCGCCTACTGCGGCACCGCCTACTGCGCGGCACCGCCTACTGCGGCACCGCCTACTGCGGCACCGCCTACTGCGCGGCACCGCCTACTGCGCGGCACCGCCTACTGCGGCACCGCCTACTGCGGCACCGCCTACTGCGCGGCACCGCCTACTGCGGCACCGCCTACTGCGGCACCGCCTACTGCGGCACCGCCTACTGCGCGGCACCGCCAACTGCGCGGCACCGCCTACTGCGGCACCACCTACTGCGCGGCACCGCCTACTGCGGCACCGCCTACTGCGCGGCACCGCCTACTGCGCGGCACCGCCTACTGCGCGGCACCGCCTACTGCGCGGCACCGCCTACTGCGGCACCGCCTACTGCGGCACCGCCTACTGCGCGGCACCGCCTACTGCGCGGCACCGCCTACTGCGGCACCGCCTACTGCGCGGCACCGCCTACTGCGCGGCACCGCCTACTGCGGCACCGCCTACTGCGCGGCACCGCCTACTGCGCGGCACCGCCTACTGCGGCACCGCCTACTGCGGCACCGCCTACTGCGCGGCACCGCCTACTGCGCGGCACCGCCTACTGCGGCACCGCCTACTGCGGCACCGCCTACTGCGCGGCACCGCCTACTGCGCGGCACCGCCTACTGCGGCACCGCCTACTGCGGCACCGCCTACTGCGCGGCACCGCCTACTGCGGCACCGCCTACTGCGGCACCGCCTACTGCGGCACCGCCTACTGCGCGGCACCGCCTACTGCGCGGCACCGCCTACTGCGGCACCGCCTACTGCGGCACCGCCTACTGCGCGGCACCGCCTACTGCGGCACCGCCTACTGCGGCACCGCCTACTGCGCGGCACCGCCTACTGCGGCACCGCCTACTGCGGCACCGCCTACTGCGCGGCACCGCCTACTGCGCGGCACCGCCTACTGCGGCACCGCCTACTGCGGCACCGCCTACTGCGCGGCACCGCCTACTGTGGCACCGCCTACTGCGGCACCGCCTACTGCGCGGCACCGCTACTGCGCGGCACCGCCTACTGCGGCACCGCCTACTGCGCGGCACCGCCTACTGCGCACCGCCTACTGCGCCGCGGCACCGCCTACTGCGGCACGCCTACTGCGCCGCGGCACCGCTACTGCGCCGCGGCACCGCCTACTGCGGCACCGCCTACTGCGCCGCGGCACCGCCTACTGCGCGCGGCACCGCCTACTGCGCGGCACCGCCTACTGTATGATCTCACCCATTCCCTCCAACAATACCCTCAGACCGTCCTCTCTCTGCTCTCCATCATTCTACAAGCGTCTTCCCTCTTTCCCTCCTTCTCCCCATCTTTCCCCCCTACCACCCTTTTCTCTCCCCCACCCTCCATCTGTGTCCCCCCAACCCCGTCTCTGTCCCCACCTTCCACCTCTGTCCACCCCCACCTTCCGTCTGTGTTCCCCCCACCCTCCGTCTGTGCCCCCCACCCTCCTTCGGTGTGTCCCCCACCCTCCATCTGTGTCCCCCACACCCTCCGTCTGTGTCTCCCTACCCTCAGTCTGCGTCCCCCCACCATCCGTCTGTGTCCCCACCACCCTTCTTCTACGTCCCCCCCCACCCTCCTTCTACGTCCCCCACCCTCCTTCTACGTCCCCCCAACCCTCATTCTACGTCCCCCCCACCCTCCATCTGCGTCCCCCCCACCCTCCGCCTGTGTCTCCCCACCCTCAGTTTGCGTCCCCCCCACCATCCGTCTGCGTCCCCACCACCCTTCTTCTACGTCCCTCCCACCCTCCTTCTACGTCCCCCCCACCCTCCGTCTGTGTCCCCCCCAACATCCGTCTGTGTCCCCCCAACATCCATCTGTGTGTCCCCCAACATCCGTCTGTGTCCCCCCAACATCCGTCTGTGTCCCCCCCAACATCCGTCTGTGTCCCCCCCACCCTCCGTGTCCCCCCCACCCTCTGTCTGTGTTCCACCCTCCGTCTGTGTGTTTCCACCCTCCGTCTGTGTGTCCCCCACCCTCCGTCTGTGTGTCCCCCACCCATCCGTCTGTGTGTCCCCCACCCTCCGTCTGTGTGTCCCCCACCCTCCGTCTGTGTGTCCCCCACCCTCCGTCTGTGTGTCCCCCACCCTCCGTCTGGGTGTCCCCCACCCTCCGTCTGGGTGTCCCCCACCCTCCGTGTGTCCCCCACCCGTCCGTCTGTGTCCCCCACCTGTCCGTCTGTGTGTCCCCCACCCTCCGTCTGTGTGTCCCCCACCCTCCGTCTGTGTGTCCCCCACCCTCCGCCTGTGTGTCCCCCACCCTCCATCTGTGTGTCCCCCACGTCTGTGTGTGTCCCACACCCTCAATCTGTGTGTGTCCCCCACCCTCTGTCTCTGTGTCCCCCACCCTCCGTCTCTGTGCCCCCCACCCTCCGTCTCTGTGCCCCCCACCCTCCGTCTCTGTGCCCCCCACCCTCCGTCTCTGTGCCCCCCACCCTCCGTCTGTGTGTCCCCCCCACCCTCCGTCTGTGTGTCCCCCCCCACCCTCCGTCTGTGTCCCCCCCCCCACCCTCCGTCTGTGTCCCCCACCCTCCGTCTGTGTGTCCCCCTCACCCTCTGTCTCTGCCCCCCCCCCCCCCCGCTCTCACGGTATAACCACAGCTCCTGAAACATCAGTTCCTTCTGCGCAAGAATCAGATGCTGCAGCCGGCAGTCTGTGCGAGAGTGTTCCACGGGGCCTGCCCTGCGAGACAGCACAGGGAGAGAGAGAGCGTCACAGCATGGGCCGAGAGTGATCATGGAGAGAAGGTAGAGGAGTCCCAGGACATACTTGAAAACGAGAGGTAACTCTCAATGTATTACTTCCTGGTAACACATTTTATAAATAAATAAATAGTGGTGAGTATTATACCTGCAGTGACTGCTCTGCCCCCCCCCTAGTGGTGAGTATTATACCTGCAGTGACTGCTCTGCCCCCCCCTCTAGTGGTGAGTATTATACCTGCAGTGACTGCTCTGCCCCCCCCCTAGTGGTGAGTATTATACCTGCAGTGACTGCTCTGCCCCCCCCCCCTAGTGGTGAGTATTATACCTGCAGTGACTGCTCTGCCCCCCCCCTAGTGGTGAGTATTATACCTGCAGTGACTGCTCTGCCCCCCCCCCTCTAGTGGTGAGTATTATACCTGCAGTGACTGCTCTGCCCCCCCCCCCTCTAGTGGTGAGTATTATACCTGCAGTGACTGCTCTGCCCCCCCCCCCCTCTAGTGGCGAGTATTATACCTGCAGTTACTGCTCTGCCCCCCCCTCTAGTGGTGAGTATTATACCTGCAGTGACTGCTCTGCCCCCCCCCCTAGTGGTGAGTATTATACCTGCAGTGACTGCTCTGCCCCCCCCTAGTGGTGAGTATTATACATGCAGTGACTGCTCTGCCCCCACCCCCTAGTGGTGAGTATTATACCTGCAGTTACTGCTCTGCCCCCCCCCCCCCCTAGTGGTGAGCATTATAGCTGCAGTGACTGCTCTGCCCTCCCCCTAGTGGTGAGTATTATACCTGCAGTGACCGCGTGCGATTCTTACCTGTAGAAAGCAGCTGCTTCTGCGTTCAATCGCACCTGCATGTGCTTGAACCTGCGAGAGAAACTGCCTCATATACACAGCCTCCTATACGCAGCCTCCTATACGCAGCCTCCTATACGCAGAATACATAGCCTCCTATACACAGCCTCCTATACACAGCCTCCTATACACAGCTTCAGCCTCTTACACACAGCCTCCTACACACAGCCTCCTACACACACAGCCTCCTATACACACACAGCCTCCTACACACACAGCCTCCTACACACACAGCCTCCTACACACACAGCCTCCTACACACACAGCCTCCTACACACACAGCCTCCTACACACACAGCCTCCTACACACACAGCCTCCTACACACACAGCCTCCTACACACAGCCTCCTATACACACAGCCTCCTATACACACAGCCTCCTATACACACAGCCTCCTATACACACAGCCTCCTATACACACAGCCTCCTACACACAGCCCCCTGCCCCATATACCCCACCCGGCTCAGTGACACCTTGTGACTGCCATGCCACATACCCCCATGCTATATAACCCCCCCAAGCTATATAACCCCCATGCTATATACCCCCCACATGCTATATACCCCCATGCCTGACACACACTCACCGGAAGTCCCCCTCCAGTTTCTCCTGCTGCACCAGTTTGGAGACGATTGGACCATCAGAACCTTGTTCAGCAACGATCCAATAACAAAGTATCCGAAGATGGAGACAGGACCAATCCACCCTGTGCTGTAGGTTTAAACGCACATGTATGTTACATGTACAGCCACACCATGTACATACCAACACCCCACTGTCCACCCACTCCCTTCCTCTGAACCCCCATCTCATACAATCACACGCGTGACCCCTGGATCTGGATGCTCATGCAGCAGCCACAGTGACTAACATCAGGTATCTCGAGCGTGTGGGTGTGTACGTGTGCACATTGCGCGTTGGCGCCTGCACCCACCTGACCGCGCACTGATACGTGTAGTATATCACAGTAAACGGAGTGGTGAGCACTTTGCTGGCGGAAGAGCTGAGTTCTCGCACAAACGCTCCACATCCTGCGTCATCCGCTGATCCCTGCGATACACAGACACTGCGTCACCCACCCCGTGCAAGCACCCCACCGCGTCACCCACCCGGTCCCAGCGTCCCACCGCGTCACCCACCCCGTGTCAGCATCCCACATCGTCACCCACCCTGTCCCAGCGTCCCACCGCGTCACCCACCCCGTGCCAGCATCCCACCGCGTCACCCACCCGGTCCCAGCATCCCACCGCGTCACCCACCCCGTGCCAGCATCCCACCGCGTCACCCACCCGGTCCCAGCATCCCACCGCGTCACCCACTCCGTGTCAGCATCCCACCGCGTCCCCCACCCTGTCCCAGCGTCCCACCGCGTCACCCACCCCGTGTCAGCATCCCACCGCGTCACCCACCCTGTCCCAGCGTCCCACCGCGTCACCCACCCGGTCCCAGCATCCCACCGCGTCACCCACCCCGTGCCAGCATCCCACCGCGTCACCCACCCGGTCCCAGCATCCCACCGCGTCACCCACCCCGTGTCAGCGTCCCACCGCGTCACCCACCCTGTCCCAGCGTCCCCCACCCTGTCCCAGCGTCCCACCGCGTCACCCACCCGGTCCCAGCATCCCACCGCGTCACCCACTCCGTGTCAGCATCCCACCGCGTCACCCACCCCGTGTCAGCGTCCCACCGCGTCACCCACCCTGTCCCAGCGTCCCCCACCCTGTCCCAGCGTCCCACCGCATCACCCACCCGGTCCCAGCATCCCACCGCGTCACCCACCCCGTGCCAGCATCCCACCGCGTCACCCACCCCGTGTCAGCGTCCCACCGCGTCACCCACCCTGTCCCAGCGTCCCCCACCCTGTCCCAGCGTCCCACCGCGTCACCCACCCGGTCCCAGCATCCCACCGCGTCACCCACTCCGTGTCAGCATCCCACCGCGTCACCCACCCTGTCCCAGCGTCCCACCGCATCACCCACCCTGTCCCAGCATCCCACCGCGTCACCCACCCCGTGCCAGCATCCCACCGCGTCACCCACCCCGTGCCAGCGTCCCACCGCGTCACCCACCCCGTCCCAGCGTCCTACCACATCACCCACCCCGTGCCAGCGTCCCACCGCGTCACCCACCCCATGCCAGTGTCACCCACCCCTAGGGAGCGTCCCACAGCATCACCCACCCCATGCCAGCTTCCCACAGTGTCACCTACCCCTAGGGAGCGTCCCACATCACCCACTGCCACAGCATCACCCACCCCTAGATAGTGTCCCTAGGGAACATCCCACAACGACACCCACCCCTAGATAGTGTCCCTAGGGAACATCCCACAACGACACCCACCCCTAGGGAACGCCCCACAGCCGGAGGCGGGTAACACGTACGGGTTGTCGATCAGCGGGTGCTGCACACTCAGTGTGTAATAGACCTGCTTGTGGAAGTAAAGTCTGTGCAGATATTCCGTGAGGTCCCGACGGCAGCTCACATACACCAACTTACTGACATACTGCTCCACACTGCGCAGCTAGGAGAGAAAGAGAGAGACAGAGAGAGAGAGAGAGAGAGAGAGAGAAACAGCCAATCAGAGAGAGAGAGAGAGAGAGAGAGGAGACAGCCAATCAGAGAGAGAGAGAGAGAAACAGCCAATCAGAGAGAGAGAGAGAGACAGCCAGAGAGAGAGGGTGAGGAGACAGCGAGGGAGAGAGACAGCGAGAGAGACAGAGAGAGAAGAAAGCCAATCAGAGAGAGAGGAGACAGCCAGAGAGAGAGAGGAGACAGCCAATCAAAGAGAGAGAGAGAGAGGACACAACCAAATCAGAGAGAGAGAGAGAGAGGAGACGGCCAATGAGAGAGAGTAGAGAGAGAGAGTAGAGAGAGAGAGAGTAGAGAGAGAGAGAGAGTAGAGAGAGAGAGTAGAGAGAGTAGAGAGAGAGAGAGAGAGCGCCAATCAGAGAGAGAGAGAGAGAGAGAGAGAGAGAGAGGGGGGGGGGGGGGAGACAGCCAATCAGAGAGAGAGAGAGAGGAGACAGCCAATCAGAGAGAGAGAGGAGACAGCCAGAGAGAGACAGACAATCAGAGAGAGAGAGAGAGAGAGAGAGAGAGAGAGAGAGAGAGAGAGAGAGAGAGGAGAGAGAGAGGAGAGAGAATCAGAGAGAGACAGAGAGACACAGGGACAGAGAGACAGCAGGTTACGATGACCCTCACCGTGGAGTTGATGGCTATGAGAGTCACCGCGAGGACTGACAGTCTCTGGAAGTTCGGCAGGTCTCGGTCTGCGAGAGTCCCATAAAACTGACTGGGCAAGATCCCAATCTGATACACCAGCAGCTGCCCTGTGAGGTGACACCGGCACACCGTTACACACACCGGCACACCATTACACACACCGGCACACCATTACACACACCGGCACACCATTATACACACCGGCACACCATTACACACACCGGCACACCGTTACACACACCGGCACACCATTACACACACCGGCACACCATTACACACACCGGCACACCATTACACACACCGGCACACCATTACACCCACCGGCACACCATTACACCCACCGGCACACCATTACACCCACCGGCACACCATTACACCCACCGGCACACCATTGCACACACCGGCACACCATTGCACCCACCGGCACACCATTGCACACACCGGCACACCATTGCACACACCGGCACACCATTGCACACACCGGCACACCATTGCACACACCGGCACACCATTGCACACACCGGCACACCATTGCACACACCGGCACACCATTGCACACACCGGCACACCATTGCACACACCGGCACACCATTGCACACACCGGCACACCATTGCACACACCGGCACACCATTGCACACACCGGCACACCATTGCACACACCGGCACACCATTGCACACACCGGCACACCATTGCACACACCGGCACACCATTGCACACACCGGCACACCATTGCACACACCGGCACACCATTGCACACACCGGCACACCATTGCACACACCGGCACACCATTGCACACACCGGCACACCATTGCACACACCGGCACACCATTGCACACACCGGCACACTATTGCACACACCGGCACACCATTGCACACACCGGCACACCATTGCACACACCGGCACACCATTGCACACACCGGCACACCATTGCACACACCGGCACACCATTACACACACCGGCACACCATTACACACACAAGCACACACACCAGCAACTGCCCTGTGAGGTGACACCGGCACACAATTACACACACCGGCACACAATTACACACACCGGCACACAATTACACACACCGGACACAATTTCACACAGGCACACACTTATACAAACACCGGCACACAATTACACAAATGGCACATAACTACACACACACCAGCAGCTGCCCTGTGAGGTGACACCGGCACACAATTACACACACCGGCACACACTTACACACACACACACCAGCAGCTGCCCTGTGAGGTGACAACGGCACACAATTACACATACCGGCACACACTTACACACACACCAGCAGCTGCCCTGTGAGGTGACACCGGCACACAATTACACACACCGGCACACAATTACACACACCGGCACACAATTACACACACACACCGGCACACAATTACACACACACACACCAGCAGCTGCCCTGTGAGGTGACACCAGCACACAATTACACACTTACACACACCGGCACACAATTACATACACACCAGTAACTGCCCTGTGAGGTGACACCGGCATACACTTACACACACCGGCACATAATTACACACAACGACACACAATTACACACACCGGCACACAATTACACACACACCAGTAACTGCCCTGTGAGGTGACACCGGAACACAATTACACACACCGGACACAATTACACATAGGCACACAATTACACACACACACACACACCGGCACACACTTGCACACACACACACCGGCACACAATTAGACACACACACCGGCACACAATTACACACACACCGGCACACAATTACACACACACATCGGCACACACAAACAAAACACTCACATCTCGTGATTAGCTGGATGGATTTGCACTTTTTGGACTTTTTTTTTGCAGCCTATATCTAATAAATGGAAAAACATTATATTAAAATCTCTTTATCATGGAATCTCTGAATCTCTTTAGCGCGGGATCTCTTTAGGGCGGGAAAATAAATTCCTTCCTGACGCCCAATATTGGCAATCAGATTTCTCCCTGGATCAACATCCTTCCCATGTTTACTTATTTGCTATTTCCCTGTATACCTTTCCTTTCTAAAAAGATGTCCAACCTTTTATTGAAGATATCTATTGTATCTGCCATTACAGTCTCTATGGGTAATGAATCCCACATTGTAACTGCCCTTACTGTAAAGAAACCTTTCCTTTGTTGCTGGTGAAATCTCCTTTCCTCCAACCTTACCAATAGATGGTAAACACAATTGGAGTGTGTCCCTCTCCCACATTTGCCTGTCGCTACCTATGAGATGAGCACCCTCTTGTGGCACGCTAAGTGTACTGCAGTGGACTGTTCGTATCAGGCCCATTCAGGGTTAATTTTGTGAATATAGATTCCTGGGGACTCTACCTAAATAGCCCAGATAAAGCAGATTTTATGTGACAGTGAAATACATTGAGAAGAGCCACCCGGCCAGGACGTGCGAGGCTCAGACCACATCGGACACCCATCTGTGACAGCACTGGGGAGACAGGGGACGTGTGGCAGATTTGAGGAAGACGCCACCCGAATGCCCCATCCTGGAGTGCCTACTTGGTGCCACCCCGTTCCCCCATACACACGTTCTGCACATCGCACATTCTTTTACTGTGCGAGAGCCATTTCATTTATTACTGTTTAATAAACGGAGTAGCGCTATATATGTTCTTGTTGTGTACGCGTTGTGACTTGTTGGTAGTACAGGCAGCCCTCGCTTTTCAGACACCATGTGTCCTGCAAACCCGCGTCGGAGACGGGACAGTCGGAAAGCGGGTCCCATGTTAATCGGCGGCGGTTTCCGTCGTATATGCGAAAACCGCGGCGGATAATGAGTTTTTAGACGGCATTATGCGCCGTCGGAAACCGCATTCGACGGTAAGCGAAACGTCGTAAAGCGAGGACTACCTGTATATGTAGTGCCCCCATTCATAGGGGGAAGGACCGTGAACCGCTTGGGACCTGCTCCTGCACTGTCATCATAGGAAGACCTGGAAATATCGCCGCCAGCAGTCTTCCTCTAGACAGGGCACAGGGTCACCACCAGCTACCATCTACGAGAGCCACCACCACCAGTACCATCTACGAGAGCCACCACCACCAGTACCATCTACGAGAGCCACCACCACCAGTACCATCTACGAGAGCCACCAGTACCATCTACGAGAGCCACCACCACCAGTACCATCACCAGTACCATCTACGAGAGCCACCACCACCAGTACCATCTCCAGTACCATCTACGAGAGCCACCAGTACCATCACCATCTACGAGAGCCACCAGTACCATCACCATCCCTGCTACCATCTACGTGAGCCACCACCACCAGAACTAGGAGAATCCATAGGTATGGTGTCGCTCAGAAAGGCAGCTTTCCAGGCATCTCTACATTCCCCATCACCACAGCAGGGGCTGGGTGTGGTAACAGAGGCAGGGCCAGGGACTGAGAGACCATTGAAGCCATACCTTGTTTAGATTAGAATGCCTAGTCTATGAGAAAGTTGTCAGTGGCGGGTGAATGCGTGGCAAAGGCCAAGGAAAGACATGCCATACGGGATGACCACATGTTGAGGTATCATCTAACAGTGCATGAGCGACACCGGCGAATGTGGAAGAGGGGGACACACAGTTGGCTTCCTCCATCATCCTTCTTGTCATCATGAGTCGCTCTCCCCTAAACCCTTAGTCTACTACACCATCAACAAA
>NC_134491.1:49029348-49046848 GCF_040206685.1 Ascaphus truei | reverse complement strand
ACACACATATCTATATATTGCACGCACACACACACATATCTATATATTGCACGCACACACACACATATCTATATATTGCACGCGCACACACACATATCTATATATTGCACGTGCACACACACACATATCTATATATTGCACGCGCACACACACATATATATATATTGCACGCGCACACACACATATCTATATATTGCACGCGCACACACACATATCTATATATTGCACGCACACACACACATATCTATATATTGCACACACACACACACATATCTATATATTGCACGCACACACACACATATCTATATATTGCACGCACACACATCTATATATTGCACGCACACACACACATATCTATATATTGCACGCACACACACACATATCTATATATTGCACACACACACACACACATATCTATATATTGCACGCACACACACACATATCTATATATTGCACACACACACACACACATATCTATATATTGCACACACACACACACATATCTATATATTGCACGCACACACACACATATCTATATATTGCACGCACACACATCTATATATTGCACGCACACACACACATATCTATATATTGCACGCACACACACACATATCTATATATTGCACACACACACACACACATATCTATATATTGCACGCACACACACACATATCTATATATTGCACGCGCACACACACATATCTATATATTGCACACACACACACACACATATCTATATATTGCACGCGCACACACACATATCTATATATTGCACGCGCACACATACATATCTATATATTGCACGCGCACACACACATATCTATATATTGCACACGCACGCACACACATATCTATATATTGCACGCACACACACACATATCTATATATTGCACGCACACACACACATATCTATATATTGCACACACACACACACACATATCTATATATTGCACGCACACACACACATATCTATATATTGCACACACACACACACATATCTATATATTGCACGCACACACACACATATCTATATATTGCACACACACACACACATATCTATATATTGCACACACACACACACACATATCTATATATTGCACACGCACACACACACATATCTATATATTGCACGCACACACACACATATCTATATATTGCACACACACACACACATATCTATATATTGCACACACACACACACACATATCTATATATTGCACACGCACACACACACATATCTATATATTGCACACACACACACACATATCTATATATTGCACACACACACACACATCTATATATTGCACACACACACACACACATCTATATATTGCACGCACACACACACATATCTATATATTGCACGCACACACACACATATCTATATATTGCACGCACACACACACATATCTATATATTGCACGCACACACACACATATCTATATATTGCACACACACACACACATATCTATATATTGCACACACACACACACACATATCTATATATTGCACACACACACACACACATATCTATATATTGCACACACACACACACACATATCTATATATTGCACACACACACACACACATATCTATATATTGCACACACACACACCTGTGAGGGCCACGCCGAGCAATGTAAGGAACATGAGCACATTCTGCGACCTCCAATCAGGAAACAGAACAGCCCGAAACCTGAGGAATCGGCGCAGGAACAGCCAATCCAAACGCAGCCTGCAGAGAGGGGGGCGGCAGAGAGAAAAGGTGGGGGAGAGAAGATGGGGGGGAGAGAAGAGAGAAGTTGGGGGGGGAGAGAAGAGAGAAGATGGGGGGGGGAGAAGATGGGGGATAGAAGAGAGAAGATGGGGGGATAGAGGAGGGAGAAGAAGAGAGGAGGGGGGGAAAGAAGAAGAGGGTGTAAAAGAAGAGGAGGGGGGAAAAGAAGAGGAGGGGGAAAAGAAGAGGAGGGGGGAGAAGAGGAGAAGGGGAAGAAGAGAGGAGGGGAGAAGGGGAAAGAAGAGAAGAAGGGGGAAGAAGAGAAGAAGGGGGAAGAAGAGAAGAAGGGGGAAGAAGAGAAGAAGGGGGAAGAAGAGAAGAAGGGGGAGCAAGAGTGGAGGGGAGCAGAGGGGAGACGAGAAGAGAGAAGTGGGGAGGCGAAGAGGAGAAGAGGGAGGGGAAAAGAGGGAGGGGAAAAGAGGGAGGGGGGAGAGAGGAGACATAACTTACATTTTGCTGATTTGTGTCACCAGCAGAGCTGAACCGCATGACTTTCAGGTCCGGGGACCCCCTGCCTCCCGAGGTACAGGCCTCCGTATTGGGTGCCGGTATCTCCTGCAAGTTTAAATGTCCCGCGTCACACCCATGTGACCGGGACATTCACGCTTGCACCCCATACTGGAGAATGTACCTCGGGAAGCAGGCGGTCCCCGGACCTGAAAGTTATGCGGTTCAGCTCCGGAGACCCCCTGCTTCAATAATATGTGCAAAAATAAATAAAAAACAAAGGGCAATCGTCATTACTTTAGTGGCTAATCACTAAGGCAGCGGTGCGCAAAGTGGGGGGCGCGACCCCCAGGGGGGGCGGGAGATTGTGCTGGGGGGGCGTGGCAGTTGCAGAGGCCCCGCGCTCTTCCCCAGGCATTTAAATGAAATGCCGGGGGATCGCGTGAGGCCCCTGCAACTGTTTACTTACAGCGATTCAGCCGTCTGTGTTGCGTCGCCATGGCAACGCGGCAACGATAGAAGCCGCGGCGCCATGTGACTTGACGTCACACGCCCACGCAGCGTCATCTGACGCGGATGCAGGTAGGCAGGGGGGCGCGAGAGCCGGGGGCAGAGGGACAGGGGGGCGCAGCACAAAAAGTTTGCGCTCCCCTGCACTAAGGTAATGAAGGGGTTAAACAGCAGTACCTGGTTTGTTGGCGGTAGAGGGGGTCGGTAAAGGTTGCAGTTGCCCCATGGTGGGTGGTTAGGCCTCCTCGGAGGGGTTAACCCCTCCCTTACCATAGTGGGTACAACCGCTAAGGGGTTAACCCCTCCCGCAACTCCCTCCCGGGAGGCCTAACCGTCCACCCTGGGGAACTACCACCTTCACCCACCTCCTCTACCAACAACAAACCAGGTACTGCCATGTAACCCCTTCATTACCTTCGCGGTTAGCCACTAAGGGGTAATGATGGTCACCTGTTATTTGTATTACATAGGATGGAATCTGGGGGTCCCTGGAGCTGATATTAATGCGTTTCAGCTCCAGAGACCCCCGGCTTCAATCCTATGTAGTAACGCTTAAAAGAAACTCCGTCTTAGGCAAATCGCGCTTCCTGTCTCGCCACCCTTTGGGTGAGGATAAAATAAAGCGACTGTTTAACCGCGATGTGCACCTCAGAGCTCTGTGAGTAGCACTTACTGGCAAAAAGTGTGAGTTTGGGCATTGTGTGAGCTACCGCACGGGTTGTAATAGCTAGAGTGATAATGAGCGCTAAAAAGCCGTTTACAAGCGATATTGCCATGTTATCGAAGCTTTGTGAATAGCTACACAAGCAAAATCGCTTGTAAAGTGTAAGGCCTTGGCCAGGCTCTCTGCTGGCGTGCTGAGGCGCAGGGAAAGCGGGTGCTATCCCTGGCCTTGCGGTTGCTTACCGCACACGCTGTCAGCGGGCCGTCAGGGGGCGGGCCGGGGGCGCGTCACGCCCTCATTGGGCGAACCGCTCACGTGACCGGCCTGTCGCGCCGGCAAGCAGGGGAATTTTAAATTCCCCTAAGACCTGTGCTTCCGCAAGCGCGCGGAAGCGAAGATGAGCCCCTACTAAAGCCGCTCTAATTGCGGCTGTAGGGGCTCAGTGCTGAGCGGGAGCGCGCCTCAGCACGCTTCCGCCAGCAAGCGCTAAACATGGCCAAGGCCTAAGAAGTGTTAAGTCACTTATTGAAGTTTAGTGAATAGGCCCCTATGTCTTTTATATCTGGTCTGAATATTCCCATATAGATCCGTCAGATTTAAGAGTTGCAGATGAATTAATACTTTTGTTAATATATATCAAGTAAAAATATTACTTGTGAGCACATTCACATGTCTTAAACAGGTCTGCAACCCTGCCTTTCACCATTATCTACTAGCCTACAGTTCTTCCACTGGAGCAAGGGATTCTGGGAAATAACATGCAAATGAAAACACAGTGCCATCTTTTGTCTCAAGACCATATTAAACCAAGACCATGGTTAAACCCTTAAGCCAATGCATGCTGCTTTAAACACGGCTTTTAAGGGTGTCTCTCTCTGACTTTTCTCTATAGAGGCACTTTGTAACTTGGTATGTACTTTTTTTCTTTAAGTGTGAATATGTACTTTGTTATTCACGTTCCGTTTTAGAGTGATGCAGGGTAGTCAGATTGCAATGCGTGGAACGCGCGCGGGCGTACTCCGTCTTACGTTAGGAAAGGGGTGCAAAACTCCAGTCCTTAAGACCCCCCCCCCCCCCCCCCCCCCAACATATCAGGTTTTCAGGATATCCCTGCTTCAGCACAGGTGACTCAATCAGTCCCTACTTCTGCACAGGTGGGTCAATCAGTGGCTCAGTCGAAAAGCTGGGATATCCTGAAAACCTGACCTGTTGGGGGGGGGGGGGGATTGAGGACTGGAGTTGAGCCCCCCTGCGTTAGGAGATTCAGTCTCTGAGAGACGTTTCTTTTGTAATAATCACACATGACGTCGGTAACCTGCGGTAACACATGAGGACAATTCTCGATTGATCTAGCATCACTTCCGGTATGGAGGCCATTTCAGATATCTTGAGACGTACAAGCGACACTCCTTGATAAAGCGCTCTGTGTGTGTGTGTGTGTGTGTGAAACGCGTGGGGAGGACTGGTTTTTGTGCCTCTTTTTATGATGATCTAATACACACTTTGATCCCACACTTAGCCCTCCTTCATCGCCCTGTGCTGCTGTTCACCGTTTGTATTTTTACTTGTCACGGTCCCGACGCAGAATCGGTAACCTCCAACCGCAGATCTCCCGGCAGCACACAAGCGTGAGCACCCCCTCTGTATCCCAAAGGATTTCAACTAATCCAGACGCCCAACATCGGGGACTGAAATCAGGAGGAGCGAGGACAGCTCTACCCTAGTTACGGCTCCCGTAGGCACTGTGCTGCTTACGGCTCCCGTAGGCACTGCGCCAGTTACAGCTCCCGGTACCACTGCGTCAGTTACGGCTCCCAGAGGCACTGCGCAAGTTACGGCTCCCGGTGGCACTGCGCCAATTACGGCTCCCGGAGGCACTGCGTCAGTTACGGCTCCCGTAGGCACTGCGCTAGTTACGGCTCCCGGAGGCACTGCGCCAGTTACGGCTCCCGGAGGCACTGCGTCAGTTACGGCTCCCGTAGGCACTGCCCTAGTTACGGCTCCCGGAGGCACTGCGCCAGTTACGGCTCCCGGAGGCACTGCGCCAGTTACGGCTCCCGGAGGCACTGCGCCAGTTACGGCTCCCGGAGGCACTGCGCCAGTTATGGCTCCCGGAGGCACTGCGTCAGTTACGGCTCCCGGAGGCACTGCGTCAGTTACGGATCCCGGAGGCACTGCGCCAGTTACGGCTCCCGGAGGCACTGCGCCAGTTACGGCTCCCGGAGGCACTGCGCCAGTTACGGCTCCCGGAGGCACTGCGCCAGTTACGGCTCCCGGAGGCACTGCGCCAATTACGGCTCCCGGAGGCACTGCGTCAGTTACGGCTCCCGTAGGCACTGTGCTGCTTACGGCTCCCGTAGGCACTGCGCCAGTTACAGCTCCCGGTACCACTGCGCCAGTTACAGCTCCCGGTACCACTGCGCCAGTTACGGCTCCCGTAGGCACTCTGCACGGACACATGTATTTATGAGGTGCTACTGCTTCTCTACACGCTGCTAATACAAAAGAGGGACACTTCAGACTGCATATTTATTTCTTTATTTGTTCATGATACATGCTTTCGTTTTGGATCACCTACACCCTTGCACTTTGGAACAAGCGACCTCTGCACTTTGACCATAAATTGAACGCCAGTCTCTCTCGCCAAACAAAAACCCAGAATGGCGGATTGTTGAGACTGATCCGCGGAACAAAGGAACCAGCGGATCCAAAGACGCAACTTTTTTTTTGCCCATGTCTAGTAGCAAAGTAGCTGAGGTTGAAAAAAAGATATGTTAAATGTAGACAACAGATACTTCTCCTATATTTGTATAGTATATTGATCCAGAGGAAGGCAAATAAAAAAACCCCAGTGACACATTATTCAATGATATCTCACAAGGGGAAAATAAATTCCTTCTTGACTCCAGTAATGACAATCAGACAGATTACTGGCATTACTAGGGTAAAGCTGACATTATTAGGATAAGGCTGGCATTATTAGGGTAAGGCTGGCATTATTAGGGTAAGGCTGGCATTATTAGGGTAAGGCTGACATTATTAGGGTAAGGCTGACATTATTAGGATAAGGCTGGCATTATTAGGGTAAGACTAGCATTATTAGGATTAGGCTGGCATTATTAGGGTTAGGCTGCCATTATTAGGGTAAAGCTGGCATTATTAGGGTACGGTTGACATTATTAGGGTACGGTTGGCATTATTAGGCTACGGTTGGCATTATTAGGCTACGGTTGGCATTATTAGGGTTAGGTGGGCATTATTAAGGTAAGGCTGGCATTAGTAGGGTAAGGCTGGCATTATTAGGGAAAGGCTGGCATTATTAGGGTAAGGCTGGCATTAGTAGGGTTAAGCTGGCATTAGTAGGGTTAAGCTGGCATTTTTCAGGGTAAGGCTGGCATTAGTAGGGTAAGGCTGGCATTGGTAGGGTTAAGCTGGCATTATTAGGGTAAGGCTGGCATTAGTAGGGTAAGGCTGGCATTAGTAGGGTTAAACTGGCATTATTAGGGTAAGGCTGGCATTAGTAGGGTAAGGCTGGCATTAGTAGGGTTAAGCTGGCATTATTAGGGTAAGGCTGGCATTAGTATGGTAAGGCTGGCATTATTAGGGTAAGGCTGGCATTAGTAGGGTTACGCTGGCATTATTAGGGTAAGGCTGGCATTAGTAGGGTTAAACTGGCATTATTAGGGTAAGGCTGGCATTAGTAGTTTAAGGCTGGCATTAGTAGGGTAAGGCTGGCATTAGTAGGGTTAAACTGGCATTATTAGGGTAAGGCCGGCATTAGTAGGGTAAGGCTGGCATTATTAGGGAAAGGCTGGCATTATTAGGGAAAGGCTGGCATTATTAGGGTAAGGCTGGCATTATTAGGGTTAAGCTGGCATTAGTAGGGTTAAGCTGGCATTATTAGGGTAAGGCTGGCATTAGTAGGGTAAGGCTGGCATTAGTAGGGTAAGGCTGGCATTAGTAGTTTAAGGCTGGCATTAGTAGGGTTAAGCTGGCATTATTAGGGTAAGGCTGGCATTAGTAGGGTTAAGCTGGCATTAGTAGGGTAAGGCTGGCATTAGTAGGGTTAAGCTGGCATTAGTAGGGTAAGGCTGGCATTAGTAGGGTTAAGCTGGCATTAGTAGGGTAAGGCTGGCATTAGTAGGGTAAGGCTGGCATTAGTAGGATAAGGCTGTCATTAGTAGGGTAAGGCTGGCATTAGTAGGGTAAGGCTGGCATTAGTAGGGTTAAGCTAGCATAATTTCTCTCCTCTCTTACCGGGTGCCCCGTTCTCTCTCCGGACTCCTCATTCCCATGATGCTCCGCGCTCCTAAGTCCTAACACGTGACTGTAACAAAGTCCTTTCGGAATCCTATCAGGAGGGCGTGGCCTAAACATATGGGCGGTGGATGGGACTGGACCGTCATGTGGGCGGGGCCTGAGCTGCACAGTGCACGTGATGTGATACTTTCAATGCATCTACTCAGTGTATGTATGTATGTATGTCTTTATTTGTATAGTGTGTTACTAGCAGGCTGAAGATTCATCCTCACTCTGACTCACCTCACCTCATTCTTCTCACTCATACTCACCTTACACTTCTCACTCATACTCACCTTATTCTTCTCACTCATACTCACCTTATTCTTCTCACTCATACTCACCTTACACTTCTCACTTTATTCTTCTCACTCATTCTCACCTTATTCTTCGCACTCATCTTAATCATCTTACATTTCTCACGCAAACTCACCTTACTCTTAATAATAATGATAATAATAATGTGTTCTTGTATAGCGCTGCTTTTTTTACGTAGCGCTTTACAGAGACATTTTGCAGGCACAGGTCCCTGTCCCGTGGAGCTTACAATCTATGGGTTTTTTTTGGTGCCTGAGGCACAGGGAGATAAAGCGACTTGCCCAAGGTCACAAGGAGCCAACACCGGGAATAGAACCAGGCTCCCCTGCTTCACACTCTGTGACAGTCAGCGTCTTTACTCACTGAGCCACTCTTCTCAATCATACTCACCTTACCTCTTCTCACTCACTTCTCAATCATAGTGTTGAATGGTGAATCATGGAGCACAAATCATCGGTGCTTTATGAAAGAAAGAAAGCCAGAACTTGATAGGAATGTACACTCACAATTTCGCCAAGATATGCAAGCGTTGTATGCCCAAGGTAGGGGTAGGAACATCTCAATGTAGTCAGTTTGATGCAGGATAATAGGCAGCTACACATGGATTCTCACCCCAACCACACAGGAAAAAGAGACAAGAACAGGATGGTGCATAAGGTCACGATGTATTGGCATACACACAGTGAATAAAATCCATACACTCACATGCTGACCCTCAACATGGGCATTGTACCAACAGGCTGCAGGCTAGGTGTTCCGGCGGTGAAAGCCAGAAGTAGCGTGGTCGTAGGAGTTCTCACGGAGGGGCTGGTGCACTACCAGTTTCCCCGATCCTGGTCCCCTCCAACATCCGCGTTTCACCACGCGTTCCAGCTGACGTCTCCGCGCGGTGACGTCAGCCTTCCGGATCACGTTCGCCTAGCTACCAATCAACCAACTCTGGAGTCGATTGACGTAGTGATACTGGGTCTCCAATAAATAATCTATATTCACCTATCAGTATAGTCCAAATATGAATATACCGCTTAGCAGGCAGTAACTATGTTTGGCCAATTAAAACAGCAACACAAAATGCCCTACACTAAAATCTCTAAATATTTAACACAAATACACATACACTTTTATCAAATATCAATGGTAAAAATACTGAAAATGGGATCGAACTATAACAACATCCCTTTAACACTTGGTATTAATATAATATAATCCGTTAACGGAAAACACGGAAAGAACGCCTCCAATGGAACTGGAATAAAACATGAAGGCGGTGTTAATAATCATATATGCAATCGTCCTCATATACTTGGAGGGAAATGTACAAAAGACACAAGTGTTAAAAATATTCATAAAAATGCATATTATAAGAATAAATAAAAATGAATAAAAATCAACAATAACCATATGATAAAAATAACCATATGATAAAACAAATACATATATATAATAAAATTGAGAGAGCGAGAACGTCCAACCTATAATACAATGTTTACAGTCCTATAAAATACTTGATAAAAAGCTGATAAAACCAGATTGGGGATCAAAGAAAAGCAGCGATGTCTATATCTACGGTCAAGCCATCTGGTATTACAGTCTTCAATTTAAAAATTCAAATACTCTCGCTTTGGATGAGTTTTCTGTCCCTTTCGCGACCTCTCCAACTATGTTAAACATGTTCGATGGCCCTATATTTTAGGCCCTATATTTTAGGCCCTATATTTTAGGCCCCTTGGGTCGGCGTTGTGGAATATGGAGAAATGTTTCGAAACGTTGCGGGTCATCAGCTTCTTTCTAATATTGCCGACGTGCTCCAAAATACGGACTCTAAGGCCCCGCTCACACAGCGCGCTACACGACGTGCGCTTAGGTGCGCGCGTTCGTCACAGATTCCTGGCGGCCAATGGTAGTGTTCAGTATTGAAACTACCATTGGCTGCAAAGTGCGGCATCGGCGTTGCTGCAGTCGCGGGAGTCTTTTCAACCTGTGATCTCCGGCTGCAGCAGCGCGACGTCAGTTTCAGCAGCCAATCAATGCCCAGACGTTTTACATTGATTGGCTGCCGAAATTGACCAGAGACTCGGTAGTGGGGATGGGACGGGGGACCCCCCCTCAGTATATGATCCCCTCTGTGCAGTGGGTTTAAGTGCAGATCTGTGCTGGGGAGGGGGGGGGGTATAAACCTCGGTAAACTAAAACTATAATAAATAAAAATAAATTAAATAAAATTAGCTTCAGGACGCTTCAGGGACACGGGTACACACTTCCTGGATGTCGCCTCATTCCGTCTGTTGGGGATGATCACACATCGCCCAGCAAACGGAGGCGTGCACACGCGGACGCGCGCACGCAGCGGACCAAAGGAACCGGCAGATTCGTGGCGGATCCAAATCCAGCCATCTCTAGTTACTATCTTATCAGGAGAGACCTACTAGTACTGCGAATCCTTTCAGCATCTCCGGTGATTGAGCCCAGTCACATCTGCATCTGAGGGTCATGTCATGTGGTAGGTCCGAAAATGTGATTATTCTGGTTTTCTAGGGAACATGATCAAATTTGGAAATATTGGTCCTGCTAAAAAGGCTCCAGCTCTGAGTCACACTGTATCATGCAATTTCACTGAAATAGCTTAAACCAGCAGATGCTGGGTGTATAAAGGCTGAGCAGAAGCTCTGACAATGAGCGACCATCTTAAGGTTGATGGAATTCCAGGAAGTCTCCAACTAGGTCTTCTTCGTGCATTTAAAATGTCTAGACAGAATCAAATGCTTTGTCACAATCTACGAATCCTAAGGAGAGCGGCCGATCGTATTCATTACTTCGGGAAATCACTTCTTGTACTTGTTGGATGTGGCGCATTGTGCTGTGCGCGCTGTGACATCCCGCTGCTTCTCCGGGCAAAGTCCAGGCTCTGTTGGAATATATTAGTGAGAAGCTTTGTAAATATCCTGTAAGTGATTGGAAGTGACTGGATCTGTGGTGCTTGAGGAAGTCTTTGTCTCCTTTCTTGTGGATGAGGATAACTGGCATCGCTCCATTGTTGTATTGTATTGTATGTCTTTATTTATATAGCGCCATAATGTACATAGCGCTTCACAGCAGTAATACATGTGGTAATCATATACATAACAAATAATATAAATAACAGGTCATGGGAATAAGTGCTTCAGACATAAAAGTAACATTAAGGAAGAGGAGTCCCTGCTCCAAGGAGCTTACAATCTAATTGGTAGGTAGGGGAACTTTTGGAGACAGTAGTAGGAGAATTGTGCTGGAATGTTCCTGTTCTTCAAGCCGCGTGTAAAGAGGTTTGTAGGGATTTTCTCTACTTCTTCTCCAGAATCTTTCAAGTTTCAGCAGTAATTCCATCTTCCCCGGGAGCCTTCCCATTCCTCATGTATTTTATTACCTTTGCTTTGTTCTGGAAGGACGCATGGTACATTATTGGGGGTTTCTTCTCGCTCATGGATTATGGTTGCCTGTGTTACCTGTTATACAATTTAATGTAGAATTCCTGAACCCTCTTTCTGATAAGTGCACAGCCTTTTATTGTTGATGGATGGTCTTGTTTGAGTGCAATGATTTGCTTCTTCCCAAGTCGCTGCTTTGTCTTCAAGCTTTTGTTATCTTCGTTAGTCTTCCTCACTATATCAGTTACATTCGCTTACATCTCCAGTTACACGTTTACGGAGCGTCTCGCACAGGTCTGCTTCTACAGTTCTTGGGTCTTGCGATACACAAACACCGGAGATATACACACACACATACCTGAAATACATACACACCTCAGATACATACCTTAAATACATACACACCTACAAACTCACACATCTCAGATACACACACCTGAAATACACACACACGCATATATAAAATACACACACCTATAAACTCACATCTGAGATACACACACAAACGCATGTAAAATACACAGACATCTGAGATACACACAAGCATCTGAAATATACACACACACACACACACACACCCATGAATCTGAGATACAAACACTCACATGCATTTCTGAGATACCTAAACACCCAGAAGTACAAACACAACCACCTGATATACATATCATACACATCTTCCTGGGGGAGTGAAGTGTGTGAGAATGTGTGGGGTGGAGGGAATGAGGTGTGTGAGAATGTGTGGGGTGGGGGGTGAGGTGTGTGAGAATGTGTGGGGTGGGCGGAGTGAGGTGTGTGAGAATGTGTTTGGTGGGGGGAGTGAGGTGTGTGAGAATGTGTGGGGTGTGGGGAGTGAAGTGTGTGAGAATGTGTGGGGTGGGGGGAGTGAGGTGTGTGTGAATGTGTGGGGTGGGGGGAGTGAGGTGTGTGAGGATGTGTGGGGTGGGGGGAGTGAGGTGTGTGAGAATGTGTGGGATGGGGGGAGTGAGGTGTGTGAGGATGTGTGGTGTGGGGAGAGTGAGGTGTGTGAGGATGTATGGTGTGGGGGGAGTGAGGTGTGTGAGGATGTGTGGGGAGGGGGGGAGTGAGGTGTGTGAGGATGTGTGGGGTGGGGAGAGTGAGGTGTGTGAGGATGTGTAGTGTGGGGGGAGTGAGGAGTGTGAGGATGTGTGATGTGGGGGGAGTGAGGTGCGTGACAATGTGTGGGGTGGGGGGTGAAGTGTGTGACAATGTGTGGGGTGGGGGGAGTGAGGTATGTGACAATGTGTGGGGTAGTGGGGGGGTGAGGTGTGTGTGACAATGTGTGGGGTGGGGGGGGTGAGGTGTGTGACAGTGTGTGGGGTGGGGGGGTGAGGTGTGTGGGGTGGGGGGGTGAGGTGTGTAACAATGTGTGGGGTGGGGGGTGAGGTGTGTGACAATGTGTGGGGTGGGGTGGGGGGAGTGAGGTATGTGACAATGTGTGGGGTAGTGGGGGGGGTGAGGTGTGTAACAATGTGCGGGGTGGGGGGGTGAGGTGTGTGACAATGTGTGGGATGGGGGGGTGAGGTGTGTGACAATGTGTGGGGTGGGGGGGGGGTGAGGTGTGTGACAATGTGTGGGTTGGGGGGGGGGTGAGGTATGTGACAATGTGTGGGGTGGGGGGGTGAGGTGTGTGTGACAATGTGTGGGGTGGGGGGTGAGGTGTGTGACAATGTGTGGGGTGGGGGGTGAGGTGTGTGTGACAATGTGTGGGGTGGGGTGGGGGGGTGAGGTGTGTGTGACAATGTGTGGGGTGGAGGGGTGAGGTGTGTGTGACAATGTGTGGGGTGGGGGGTGAGGTGTGTGTCACAATGTGTGGGGTGGGGGGGTGAGGTGTGTGTGACAATGTGTGGGGTGGGGGGGTGAGGTGTGTGACAATGTGTTGGGTGGGGGGGTGAGGTGTGTGTGACAATGTGTGGGGTGGGGGGGGTGACAATGTGTGGGGTGGGGGGTGAGGTGTGTGGGGTGGGGAGGTGAGCTGTGTAACAATGTGTGGGGTGGGGGGTGAAGTGTGTGACAATGTGTGGGGTGGGGGGAGTGAGGTATGTGACAATGTGTGGGGTAGTGGGGGGGTGAGGTGTGTGTGACAATGTGTGGGGTGGGGGGGGTGAGGTGCGTGACAGTGTGTGGGGTGAGGTGTGTGGGGTGGGGGGGTGAGGTGTGTAACAATGTGTGGGGTGGGGAGTGAGGTGTGTGACAATGTGTGGGGTGGGGGGAGTGAGGTATGTGACAATGTGTGGGGTAGTGGGGGGGGTGAGGTGTGTAACAATGTGTGGGGTGGGGGGGGTGAGGTGTGTGACAATGTGTGGGATGGGGGGGTGAGGTGTGTGACAATGTGTGGGGTGGAGGGGGGTGAGGTGTGTGACAATGTGTGGGGTGGGGGGGGGTGAGGTGTGTGACAATGTGTGGGGTGGGGGGGTGAGGTGTGTGTGACAATGTGTGGGGTGGGGGGTGAGGTGTGTGACAATGTGTGGGGTGGGGAGGGTGAGGTATGTGTGACAATGTGTGGGGTGGGGGGGTGAGGTGTGTGTGACAATGTGTGGGGTGGGGTGGGGGGGGTGAGGTGTGTGTGACAATGTGTGGGGTGGGGGGAGTGAGGTATGTGACAATGTTTGGGGTAGTGGGGGGGGTGAGGTGTGTGTGACAATGTGTGGGGTGGGGGGGGTGAGGTGTGTGACAGTGTGTGGGGTGGGGGGATGAGGTGTGTGGGGTGGGGGGGTGAGGTGTGTAACAATGTGTGGGGTGGGGGTGAGGTGTGTGACCATGTGTGGGGTGGGGGAGTGACGTATGTGACAATGTGTGGGGTAGTGGGGTGGGTGAGGTGTGTAACAATGTGTGGGGTGGGGGGGTGAGGTGTGTGACAATGTGTGGGATGGGGGGGGGTGAGGTGTGTGACAATGTGTGGGGTGGGGGGGTGAGGTGTGTGACAATGTGTGGGGTGGGGGGTGAGGTGTGTGACAATGTGTGGGGTGGGGGGGTGAGGTGTGTGTGACAATGTGTGGGGTGGGGGTGAGGTGTGTGACAATGTGTGGGGTGGGGGGGTGAGGTGTGTGACAATGTGTGGGGTGGGGGGGTGAGGTGTGTGTGACAATGTGTGGGGTGGGGTGGGGGGGTGAGGTGTGTGTGACAATGTGTGGGGTGGGGGTGTGTGACAATGTGTGGGGTGGGGGGGGGGTGACAATGTGTGGGGTGGGGGGTGAGGTGTGTGAGGATGTGTGGGGAGGGGGGAGTGAGGTGTGTGAGGATGTGTGGGGTGGGGAGACTGAGGTGTGTGAGGATGTGTGGTGTGGGGGGAGTGAGGAGTGTGAGGATGTGTGATGTGGGGGGAGTGAGGTGCGTGACAATGTGTGGGGTGGGGGGAGTGAGGTGTGTAATAATGTGTGGGGTGGGAGGGGGGTATGTGAGGGTGTGTGACAATGTGTGGGGTGGGGGGTGAGGTGTGTGTGACAATGTGTGGGGTGGGGGGGTGAGGTGTGTGTGACAATGTGTGGGGTAGAGGGGTGAGGTGTGTGTGACAATGTGTGGGTGGGGGGTGAGGTGTGTGTGACAATGTGTGGGGTGGGGGGGTGAGGTGTGTGTGACAATGTGTGGGGTGGGGGGGTGAGGTGTGTGTGACAATGTGTGGGGTGGGGGGTGAGGTGTGTGGGGTGGGGAGGTGAGCTGTGTAACAATGTGTGGGGTGGGGGGTGAGGTGTGTGACAATGTGTGGGGTGGGGGAGTGAGGTATGTGACAATGTGTGGGGTAGTGGGGGGGTGAGGTGTGTGTGACAATGTGTGGGGTGGGGGGGTGAGGTGTGTGACAGTGTGTGGGGTAGGGGGGTGAGGTGTGTGGGGTGGGGGGGTGAGGTGTGTAACAATGTGTGGGGTGGGGGGTGAGGTGTGTGACAATGTGTGGGGTGGGGGGAGTGAGGTATGTGACAATGTGTGGGGTAGTGGGGGGGTGAGGTGTGTAACAATGTGTGGGGTGGGGGGGTGAGGTGTGTGACAATGTGTGGGGTGGGGGGGTGAGGTGTGTGACAATGTGTGGGGTGGGGGGGGGTGAGGTGTGTGACAATGTGTGGGGTGGGGGGGGTGAGGTGTGTGACAATGTGTGGGGTGGGGGGTGAGGTGTGTGTGACAATGTGTGGGGTGGGGGGTGAGGTGTGTGACAATGTGTGGGGTGGGGAGGGTGAGGTGTGTGTGACAATGTGTGGGGTGGGGGGGGTGAGGTGTGTGACAATGTGTGGGGTGGGGGGGTGAGGTGTGTGACAATGTGTGGGGTGGGGGGGGGTGAGGTGTGTGACAATGTGTTGGGTGGGGGGTGAGGTGTGTGTGACAATGTGTGGGGTGGGGGGTGAGGTGTGTGACAATGTGTGGGGTGGGGGGAGTGAGGTATGTGACAATGTTTGGGGTAGTGGGGGGGGTGAGGTGTGTGTGACAATGTGTGGGGTGGGGGGGTGAGGTGTGTGACAGTGTGTGGGGTGGGGGGATGAGGTGTGTGGGGTGGGGGGGTGAGGTGTGTAACAATGTGTGGGGTGGGGGTGAGGTGTGTGACAATGTGTGGGGTGGGGGGAGTGACGTATGTGACAATGTGTGGGGTAGTGGGGTGGGTGAGGTGTGTAACAATGTGTGGGGTGGGGGGGTGAGGTGTGTGACAATGTGTGGGATGGGGGGGTGAGGTGTGTGACAATGTGTGGGGTGGGGGGGTGAGGTGTGTGACAATGTGTGGGGTGGGGGGGTGAGGTGTGTGTGACAATGTGTGGGGTGGGGGGGTGAGGTGTGTGTGACAATGTGTTGGGTGGGGGGGTGAGGTGTGTGGGGTGGGGAGTGAGCTGTGTAACAATGTGTGGGGTGGGGGGTGAGGTGTGTGACAATGTGTGGGGTGGGGGAGTGAGGTATGTGACAATGTGTGGGGTAGTGGGGGGGTGAGGTGTGTGTGACAATGTGTGGGGTGGGGGGGGTGAGGTGTGTGACAGTGTGTGGGGTGGGGGGTGAGGTGTGTGGGGTGGGGGGGTGAGGTGTGTAACAATGTGTGGGGTGGGGGGTGAGGTGTGTGACAATGTGTGGGGTGGGGGGAGTGAGGTATGTGACAATGTGTGGGGTAGTGGGGGGGTGAGGTGTGTAACAATGTGTGGGGTGGGGGGGTGAGGTGTGTGACAATGTGTGGGGTGGGGGGGTGAGGTGTGTGACAATGTGTGGGGTGGGGGGGGTGAGGTGTGTGACAATGTGTGGGGTGGGGGGGGTGAGGTGTGTGACAATGTGTGGGGTGGGGGGGTGAGGTGTGTGTGACAATGTGTGGGTGGGGGGTGAGGTGTGTGACAATGTGTGGGGTGGGGAGGGTGAGGTGTGTGTGACAATGTGTGGGGTGGGGGGGGTGAGGTGTGTGACAATGTGTGGGGTGGGGGGGGTGAGGTGTGTGACAATGTGTGGGGTGGGGGGGGTGAGGTGTGTGACAATGTGTGGGGTGGGGGGTGAGGTGTGTGTGACAATGTGTGGGGTGGGGGGTGAGGTGTGTGACAATGTGTGGGGTGGGGGGAGTGAGGTATGTGACAATGTTTGGGGTAGTGGGGGGGTGAGGTGTGTGTGACAATGTGTGGGGTGGGGGGGTGAGGTGTGTGACAGTGTGTGGGGTGGGGGGATGAGGTGTGTGGGGTGGGGGGGTGAGGTGTGTAACAATGTGTGGGGTGGGGGTGAGGTGTGTGACAATGTGTGGGGTGGGGGGAGTGACGTATGTGACAATGTGTGGGGTAGTGGGGTGGGTGAGGTGTGTAACAATGTGTGGTGTGGGGGGGTGAGGTGTGTGACAATGTGTGGGATGGGGGGGTGAGGTGTGTGACAATGTGTGGGGTGGGGGGGTGAGGTGTGTGACAATGTGTGGGGGGGTGAGGTGTGTGACAATATGTGGGGTGGGGGGGTGAGGTGTGTGTGACAATGTGTGGGGTGGGGGTGAGGTGTGTGACAATGTGTGGGGTGGGGGGGTGAGGTGTGTGACAATGTGTGGGGTGGGGGGGTGAGGTGTGTGTGACAATGTGTGGGGTGGGGTGGGGGGGTGAGGTGTGTGTGACAATGTGTGGGGTGGGGGTGTGTG
>NC_134491.1:48998275-49029148 GCF_040206685.1 Ascaphus truei | reverse complement strand
CCACTGCACCTCCCTCCCCAAACCCCACTGCCACCCTCCCTCCCCAAACCCCACTGCAGCCCCTCCCCAATCCCCACTCTACAGTGAACTTACCCCCATCCCCAAACCCCACTGCACTTTGAACCCCCCCTCCCCCAAACCCCACTGCACTTGAACCCCCCCTCCCCAAACCCCACTGCACTTGAACCCCCCTTCCCCAAACCCCACTGCACTTTGAACCCCCCCCCTCCCCAAACCCCACTGCACTTTGAACCCCCCCCCCAACCCACTGCACTTGACCCCCCCCTCCCCAACCCCACTGCACTTTGAACCCCCCCTCCCCAAACCCCACTGCACTTTGAACCCCCCCCTCCCCAAACCCCACTGCCAATTTGAACCCCCCCCCCTCCCCAAACCCCACTGCACTTTGTACCCCCACCCCTCCCCCCAAACCCCACTGCACTTTGAACCCCCCCTCCCCAAACCCCACTGCACTTTGAACCCCACCACCCTCCCCAAACCCCACTGCACTTTGAACCCACCCCCTCCCCAAACCCCACTGCACTTTGAACCCCCCCTCCCCAAACCCCACTGCACTTTGAACCCCCCCCCCCTCCCCAAACCCCACTGCACTTTGAACCCCCCCCCCCTCCCCAAACCCCACTGCACTTTGAACCCCCCCCTCCTCCCCAAACCCCACTGCACTTTGAAACCCCCCCCCCCTCCCCAAACCCCACTGCACTTTGAACCCCCCCCTCCCCAACCCCTCTGCACTTTGAACCCCCCCCCCTCCCCAAACCCCACTGCACTTTGAACCCCCCCCCTCCCCAAACCCCACTGCACTTTGAACCCCCCCCTCCCCAAACCCCACTGCACTTTGAATCCCCCCAAACCCCACTGCACTTTGACCCCCCCCCCCTCCCCAAACCCCACTGCACTTTGAACCCCCCCTCCCAAACCCACTGCACTTTGAACCCCCCCTCCCCAAAACCCCACTGCACTTTGAACCCCCCCTCCCCAAACCCCACTGCACTTTGAACCCCCCCCTCCCCAAACCCCACTGCACTTTGAACCCCCCCTCCCCAAACCCCACTGCACTTTGAACCCCCCCCTCCCCAAACCCCACTGCACTTTGAACCCCCCCTCCCCAAACCCCCACTGCACTTTGAACCCCCCCTCCCCAAACCCCACTGCACTTTGAACCCCCCCCTCCCCAAACCCACTGCACTTGAACCCCCCTCCCCAAACCCCACTGCACTTTGAACCCCCCCCTCCCAAACCCCACTGCACTTTGAACCCCCCCTCCCCAAACCCCACTGCACTTTGAACCCCCCCTCCCCAAACCCCACTGCAATTTGAACCCCCCCCTCCCCAAACCCCACTGCACTTTGAACCCCACCCCTCCCCAAACCCCACTGCACTTTGAACCCCCCCTCCCCAAACCCCACTGCACTTTGAACCCCACCACCCTCCCCAAACCCCACTGCACTTTGAACCCCCCCCTCCCCAAACCCCACTGCACTTTGAACCCCCCCCTCCCCAAACCCCACTGCACTTTGAACCCCCCCTCCCCAAACCCCCACTGCACTTTGAACCCCCCCTCCCCAAACCCCACTGCACTTTGAACCCCCCTCCCCAAACCCCACTGCACTTTGAACCCCCCCCTCCCCAAACCCCACTGCAATTTGAAACCCCCCCCTCCCCAAACCCCACTGCACTTGAACCCCACCCCTCCCCAAACCCCACTGCACTTTGAACCCCCCCCTCCCCAAACCCCACTGCACTTTGAACCCCCCCCCTCCCCAAACCCCACTGCACTTTGAACCCCCCCCCTCCCCAAACCCCACTGCACTTTGAACCCCCCTCCCCAAACCCACCTGCACTTTGAACCCCCCCTCCCCAAACTCCACTGCACTTTGAACCCCCCCCCTCCCCAAACCCCACTGCACTTTGAACCCCCCCTCCCCAACCCCACTGCACTTTGAACCCCCCCCTCCCCAAACCCCACTGCACTTTGAACCCCCCCCTCCCCAAACCCCACTGCACTTTGAACCCCCCCCTCCCCAAACCCCACTTGCACTTTGAACCCCCCCCTCCCCAAACCCCACTGCACTTTGAACCCCCCCCCCTCCCAAACCCCACTGCACTTTGAACCCCCCCTCCCCAAACCCCACTGCACTTTGAACCCCCCCCTCCCCAAACCCCACTGCACTTTGAAACCCGCCCCCCTCCCCAAGCCCTCTGCACTCCACCCTCCCCAATCTCTTCTGAACCCTAAACCCCTCTCCATTCTGCCCCCCCCCTACATCTTGGGATGTAGATGGTCTCTGTGCTTAATGAGTAGGGGGTCCTGATTCTTCACAACAAATTATCTGACCCCCCCCCCCCCTCCCCTCAATGGGATCTGTTCTTCATCAAATGTGGGAACATTTGTGCTTCATTCTGACCCCAAAGATCTCCCTCCCCAAAGTGTCACATTGAGCGTCATCAAATAATTTCGACGTCTTTGTGAATGGCCCCCAGACGCCATACCGTGCAGTTTGCGGGGCTGCGCGCTTGTGATCATGTGACTTACTTTCCCCGGGGACGCTACATTCACCACTTCTGTTTATCTGCCCTGTAGCCGCACCATAATTGCTCTGTCTTCCTTGTACAGTAAATCTTAGCAACTTACTTGCAGCTTTGAGAACTGACAAACAGTCTGACCACCAGCAGATATTGGATAAAGATTGTAAAACCTTCCCACGGTACTTCAGCAGGAAATGGAACCAGTTGAAACCGTTTATTTAAAATGCTTATATTATTTTTCTTAAAGGTATTAATCAGTCTGCTTCGTGTCACCCTATAAACGGGACTGTCTGGAGGCCCCTTCCTTCCTAGGGAGGACTGCCCCTTTATCCGTGTGTATCGCGACCTCACAGGGCAATGCTCCATGTTAAACCTCCCTCGTTTGTCACATGATCACGCTGTTTATTTCAGGAAAGGGGGGCAGTCCCACCTCATCCCTGCCCCTTACTTCAGCATTGGGGGGGGTCTCCAGTGGCTTATCAAGGTGGCAGATTCTGCATCCCCGTGAGATCGGTCACTGAACCACTCGCAGTTTCCTCCCCAGGTCTTAGTTATTACTTTTCATAGTGGCAGAGAAGGAGTTAGATGGCTGAGTGCTTTTTCTGTATTTTAATCTTGTGTGTTGCTCAGTGGGACTGAGGCTTTAAAGCAGCAATTCCAGCGGCCATTTTTTCCACTCCCCCCCCCCCCCCTGTAGGATTGAAGCAGGCGGTCTCAGGGGCTGAACCCCCTTAATTTCCGCTCCGGGGACCCCCCTGCTTCCAGAGATACTTACCTCCATAGTAGGTGCCGGTAGCCGCTCCGCCTTGCTAGCTCGGGTTCACATAATGGCCGCTTTTCACAGCAACCGCTCCCCGCGGGCCAATAGGAAGTCGCGACCGTCACCCCGGTGCGGCTTCCCTATTGGGCCACGTGACGCGGGAGCGTTAAACTTGCGGGAGATACCGGCACCCCCTTCGGAGACCCGTATCTGTGGAAGCCGGGGACCACGGAGCTGAAATTAATGGGGTTCAGCTCCAGGACACCCCCTGTTTCAACACTATGTAAAATAAATAAATAATTAAAAAAAACGGGCGCTTGAATTGCTCCTGGAAGTCGCCCCTGTTTCCTGTTCTCGGATTGGGGGGCTCCATGCCATGTATTTAGGACTGCCTTCTTCCCCCAGGATGACCGCGCGGCAGGAGCTGGTGCAGTCGGTGCTGCAGGAGCTGCAGGAGGCCACGGATTGCTTCGGCCTGGAGGGTCTGACCAGCGCCGCGCTGGAGGCCGAGACCGCCCTGAGCTCGCTGCCCCTCCCCCCCTCCTGCACCCGCCACTTCCAGGGGGAGCTGGTGGTGGATCCCGCCGCCCGCGCCTGTACCCGTCCGATGCCCCCAGGAACATGCTGCCCCTGCAGTGCCGCGGGCCGGGCAATCACCTGTTTGAAGCGGCGAGCGTGCTGCTGTGGGGGAGCCCGGCGCTGGCGCCGGAGCTGCAGGTGCGCACGGCGGTGGAGATGCTGCTGCACCAACGGTATTACCTTAACGAGATGATCGACTCCAAAGTGATGCTGCAGGCGGCCTGCCTGTCCCTCTGCACCGAGGACTCTGCCCCCCGCCTACAGCTCCCCCCACTGGTGCTGCAAGGCATCTACGAGGCAGACGTCCGGGCCACCTGCTTCCCTGGCACCTTTGCCAACATGTGGCACGTGTACGCGCTGGCGTCGGTGCTGCAGGCCAATGTGTACTCTATCTACCCCCAACGTAACCTGTCCATCCGCCCGTACTTCAACCGCCTGATCCGGCCACGACACGGCCCCCCGCTGCCCCCCACCCTGCATATTATGTGGTCCGGGCAGCCCCTGCCCCCCTGTGGCTTCCGCCCGCACAGCTTTGTGCCGGTGGTGGGGTTGGAAGAGCTGGAGACGCCCCCCCCGGCGCAGACTCTGCAACTCCTGAACTCCGACCCCCAGCTCACCTACTCGCACCTGCGCCAACGCTACCGCATCACCAAGAGCACCTTCTACCGCTGGAAGCGCCAGTCCCGGGAGCACCGAGGGCGAGCCGCGGCGCGCTATGAGGCCAAGCACTACCTGCAGGAGCGCTACCAGCAGGGCGGCGATCTGGTGCCACTCGGCAGCTTCCGCCAGCTCTTCCCCAACATCTCGCGTTCCACCTATTACGCCTGGAAGCACGAGCTGCTGCAGTGGCCGGCGGCGACGCCCTCCCCTAGCCCCCCCGGCGCCCCTGAGAGCGGCGAGGAGCCAGGGGCAGCGGTAGGCGTCCTGCGCGGGGCGAGGAGTTACCTGGAGCGCTGCATCTCGCTCAACGCGCTGGTTCCGTATCGCAGCTTCAAGCGCAGCTTCCCCAGCATCTCCCGCTCTACGTACTACAACTGGAGGCGCAAGGCTCTGCAGGATCGGATAGGGATCCCACGCCAGGGTCCCCAGCTTAAGGGGCCCCGGGAGGAGTCCAGGGCGGAGCCTGCACTGCGTCACCGGGCTTGGGTGCGGGATTTGGGGCGCAGAGAGGCGCGCAGGATGGTACAGGATTGGCGCATCCCGTACTGTCGCTTCCGACTTCGATACCCAGGTATCTCTGGCTCCACCTATAGCCTGTGGCGGGCAGCTACGCGGGGCAGGCAGCGGACACTTCCCATCGCTCACCCCCCGGAGACTCCGCCCCCACTGGGGCCTTATAATGCCACCATCTCGGGGTTCTCTGTGCCAGGATTGGGCGCGGGGGGGGCCCTGCTGGATGTAATTGGCGCGGCTCAGTTTAAGGCGGAAGCCAAGCTGTTCCTACAGAGACGCTTCGACGCGCGGAGCTTCCCCTCCTACCGCGAGTTCCAGGGGCTCTTCCCGCGCACCGCGCGCTCCACTTACTACATGTGGAAACGTGCCCTGCAGGAGGGGCTGACGCTCGTGGACACCTGAGGGGTGCTACCCAGGGGTGTGGGGGAGGGAAGGGGTGGAGATTTAACATGTCATAGGGGACACCAGGGGTCTGATGGACTAGATGTGTGTGTATTTATCTGAAGATGGAATGTTTTTCTTTGTTGCGGTTATTACAGAATGATCCCGCTCGGGTGCAGAGAAGGGGATATTGCTGCCTCCACAATGTTTTGGTATGGCAGGTTTTTGTGCCTCTCTGCTAAGGGGACACGGGTGTGGAGGGGGGAGGGGGGGCTCACGCCTGCTGAATAGAAGGGCTGTGATCCTTTTTTTATTTTTCCCCCTTTTTTTTTCTGTTGATAAGACCACTAAATGATCTGCAGCGTGAGACCTTTTTAACACCTGCATTTCTGCATAGGGTTGCTAGCTTCTCTAGCACATAAGGGGTTACTGTATGTGGCCTGTGACTTCACAGGTGGTTTATTTGGGTGTGGGGGGGGGGGCTAGGGGGCACTGCCTTGTTTTATTGGGGGGATGGTCTGTGGTGGGGGGGCTGTCACTGCTGCTCCGAGGGTATTCCTGCCTGCCCTGTAATAATTGTGCGTGTCACTTTCGTCACACGGGCAGCATGTACCCAGCAGCGTATGTCACACGGGCAGCATGTACCCAGCAGCGTATGTCACACGGGCAGCATGTACCCAGCAGCGTATGTCACACGGGCAGCATGTACCCAGCAGCGTATGTCACACGGGCAGCATGTACCCAGCAGCGTATGTCACACGGGCAGCATGTACCCAGCAGCGTATGTCACACGGGCAGCATGTACCCAGCAGTGGATGTCACACGGGCAGCATGTACCCAGCAGCGTATGTCACACGAGCAGCATGTACCCAGCAGCGTATGTCACACGGGCAGCATGTACCCAGCAGTGGATGTCACACGGGCAGCATGTACCCAGCAGTGGATGTCACACGGGCAGCATGTACGCAGCAGCGGATGTCACACGAGCAGGGCCCACGCTCTGTGTCCCATTTACTGAGATGAATGTTACGAGGGAACTTAATGTCAGATTTATAATAAATTCTGTGACCTCACAGGCTGATGACCACCCAGAATAAAATGAAACAGCGCCCGTTACCCGTTGTACTGATCTTTCAGAGGTTGCCCCACTATGGAGCCTCTTTCTCTCACCCCCACCCATCTGTGCTCTGCCCCACCTGTGCCCTTACCCACCTCTGCCCCCCACCTGCCACTGCGAGCTCTCCTACACCCACCTCTGCCCCCCACCTGCCACTGCGAGCTCTCCCTCTTACCCACCTCTGTTCTTTCCTACACCCGCCTCTGCCCCCCACCTGCCACTGCGAGCTCTCCTACACCTGCCTCTGCCCCCCACCTGCCACTGCGAGCTCTCCTACACCTGCCTCTGCCCCCCACCTGCCACTGCGAGCTCTCCTACACCCGCCTCTGCCCCCCACCTGCCACTGCGAGCTCTCTTACACCCGCCTCTGCCCCCCACCTGCCACTGCGAGCTCTCCTACACCCGCCTCTGCCCCCCACCTGCCACTGCGAGCTCTCCTACACCCGCCTCTGCCCCCCACCTGCCACTGCGAGCTCTCCTACACCCGCCTCTGCCCCCCACCTGCCACTGCGAGCTCTCCTACACCCGCCTCTGCCCCCCACCTGCCACTGCGAGCTCTCTTACACCCGCCTCTGCCCCCCACCTGCCACTGCGAGCTCTCCTACACCCGCCTCTGCCCCCCACCTGCCACTGCGAGCTCTCCTACACCCGCCTCTGCCCCCCACCTGCCACTGCGAGCTCTCCTACACCCGCCTCTGCCCCCCCCCCTGCTTCTGCGAGCTCTCCTACACCTGCCTCTGCCCCCGCCACTGCGAGCTCTCCTACACCCGCCTCTGCCCCCCACCTGCCACTGCGAGCTCTCCCTCTTGCCCACCTCTGTACTGATAGCCCAATACATGCTGCTTCCCTGCACGGGAGAGGAGGTCCCCTCCACTTGAAGGACTGGGACTAAACGCTTTTTAAGCTCGGAGAAGGCCTCTTCGCATTATTGTGCAGAAAGGCCATGATCCGGTATATATTTATTTTGTTGTAATAAACATTTGGTGGAGATTTTTTTTTTTTAAATTTATTTCAATGGCTACAAGTGTTTTCTAAAACCTGCATCCAAACTACGACCTGATTGCTGCACGTTACTATAAGCACGGGCAGCGCGCTGTGCAATCTGTTTTACATCCTATATTGTAGTACAGCTGCTCAAACAGAAGGGGTTAAATGTCAGAGTGCTTTCATTTGCATCCAACCAGTCTCCTCCCACGAGGCACCGCCCCCTCGCCATCTCCCACGAGCCACCGGCCCCTCACCATCGCCTCCCACAAGGGCACTGCACCCTCACCACCTCCTCCCACGAGGCTCCGCCCCCTCGCCATCTCCCACGAGGCACCACCCCCTCACCATCTCGGGCCATGAGGCACCGCCATCTCGGGCCATGAGGCACCGCCCACTCGCCATCTGCTCCCACGAGGCACCGCCACATCACCATCTCCCACGAGGCACTGCCCCTTCACCATCTCCCATGAGGCACCGCCCCTTCACCATCTCCCACGAGGCACCTCGCCATCACCTCCCACGAGGCACCGCCCCCTCGCCATCTCCCACGAGGCACCGCCATCTCTGCCAATGAGGCACCGCCCCCTTGCCATCTCCCACGAGGCACCGCCCCCTTGCCATCTCCCACGAGGCACCGCCCCCTTGCCATCTCCCACGAGGCACCGCCCCCTCGCCATCTCCGCCAATGAGGCCCCGCCCCCTCGCCATCTCCCACGAGCCACCGCCTCCTCACCATCTCCCATAGGCACCGCCCCCTCGCCATCTCCCACGAGCCACCGCCTCCTCACCATCTCCCATAGGCACCGCCCTCTCGCCATCTCCCACGAGCCACCGCCTCCTCACCATCTCCCATAGGCACCGCCCCCTCGCCATCTCCCACGAGCCACCTTCTCCTCACCATCTCCCATAGGCACCGCCCCCTCGCCATCTCCCACGAGGCCCCAACTCGCCGCCACCTCCAACAAGGCACCGCCCCCTCACCATCTTCGATGAGGTACCGCCTCCTCGCCATCTCCTCCCACGAGGCACCGCCCCCTTGCCATCTCCCCGAGGCACCGTCCCTTCACCATCTCCTCCCACGAGGCACCGCCCCCTCACCATCTCCCACGAGGCTCCGCCCCCTCACCATCTCCTCCCAAGAGGCACCGCCCCTTCACCATCTCCCACGAGGCTCCGCCCCCTCACCATCTCCTCCCAAGAGGCTCCGCCCCCTCACCATCTCCCACGAGGCACCGCCCCCTCACCATCTCCTCCCATGAGGCACCGCCCCCTCACCATCTCCTCCCAAGAGGCTCCGCCCCCTCACCATCTCCTCCCAAGAGGCACCGCCCCCTCACCATCTCCTCCCACGAGGCACCGCCCCCTCACCATCTCCTCCCACGAGGCACCACCCCCTCACCATCTCCTCCCACGAGGCACCACCCCCTCACCATCTCCTCCCACGAGGCTCCGCCCCCTCACCATCTCCTCCCACGAGGCACCGCCCCCTCACCATCTCCTCCCACGAGGCTCCGCCCCCTCACCATCTCCTCCCGAGGCACCGCCCCCTCACCATCTCGTCCCACGAGGCTCCACCCCCTCACCATCTCTTCCCACGAGGCACCGCCCCCTCGCCATATCTCAGGAGGCACCGCCCCCTCACCATCTCTTCCCACGAGGCACCGCCCCCTCGCCATATCTCAGGAGGCACCGCCCCCTCACCATCTCTTCCCACGAGGCACCGCCCCCTCGCCATATCTCAGGAGGCACCGCCCCCTCGCCATCTCCTCCCACGAGGCACCGCCCCTCACTTCGTCATCTCATCAGGATAATTGCAGAAAAGAGATTTTAAACACAAACCATTGTGCTGGCTCCCGTCTCCGAGCGCCATCTCCCCCGGCACCGCTCGCGCCCTCCCGCTCCCTCACTGTGACGGTGAGGGGGTAACCAAGGTCACAATAAAGGTTTAAGCCCGTTTGGAACCCCAATACATGAATCAGATAACCAAAGTGTCAGCTCTTGAGCCCAGGGTTTGTACATGCACAACCTGTAATGTGCGGTAATAAAGTATTTGATGTGTTTTTACCTTTCCAGGAGTGCCAGCGAGCAGGGATTGCGGGGGGGGGGGGGGATAGGGGGTGCCAGCACGCAGGGATTGCTGGGGGGGGGGGGGTGCCAGCACGCAGAGATTGCTGGGGGGGGGGTGCCAGCACGCAGATTGCTGGGGGGGGGGGTGCCAGCGAGCACGGATTGCTGGGGGGGGGGGGGGTGCCAGCACGCAGAGATTGCTGGGGGGGGGGGGGGTGCCAGCATGCAGAGATTGCTGGGGGGGGGGGGGGGGTGCGCCAGCACGCAGAGATTGCTGGGGGGGGGGGGAGTGCCAGCACGCAGAGATTGCTGGGGGGGGGGGGGGGGGGTGCCAGCACACAGAGATTGCTGGGGGGGGGGGGGGGAGTGCCAGCACGCAGAGATTGCTGGGGGGGGGGGTGCGCCAGCACGCAGAGATTGCTGTGGTATGAGTTTCAAGGGGGGTTCGCGAAGAAAGTGTTGTCAGAATGTGCCTTGGTAGCCGGGGTCCAGAGTTGCGAGATACCCCAAAAATGTACCCGGGAATCGTGAGTGATTCCTGGATACATGTAGGCACATTGTCCTAGCAATACCTGCCCTTAAACGCTTTTGCGACTCACCACTAGGGGTTCCCTATTTCAGCACAGACAAGAAAGGTAAAAGGGGCATAGGAAAGTGAGGTGTCCCTAAAACAGTCAAGGGGTCCCTAGGTTAATGGGGATACCCAGTAAATGCCCAGGTCACCCAGAACCGGTATAGGGGTTCTAAGGTGCTCCAGCCATACATATAAGGCTGTGAGGGGATTCTTAGAATCTATACTAAGTCTATACAATAGTGTGCGGGGAATATGGCGGTGAAAAATAAAGTGCAGCTTTTTATTCTATTTCCCATACCAGAAAGGCTTAGGTTTTTAAAGTATATATTTTATTAACAACGTGTGTTAATTACTGTATATATGCTTTGTGCAAAGTAAATGCGCTGGGACTTTCAGAACCAATGTTCTGACTGGCCACTGGGGCAACCAACCTGGTGCCAGTGAGTCTGCCAGGACGTCAGAGATGAAAGCCACAGAGGCAAAGCCCAAAGGTTATTGGGTGATCTGTTTTTATCCTCCATTGCCCATTGATCCTATTTTAGATTACTTTTGAAAAACTTAAGCAGATATTAATAAAAAGCAAATGAAGAAAAGATCTTACATGTTAAGGCGTATAGCTGTATTTTTATTTTCTCACCACGTGTGCCCATGTACCATAATCTCCCTAAAATACATACCCTGAACCCTCCAAGGCACCCGATTATCTCAGGAATAGATTCCATGACATTGGAATCTATCTGTTCGTACAAACATATGTACCGGATTTAAAATCCTACATCAAAAGATTCGACACACGTTTTGAATCTGATTGAAGATCTGCAAGGGGCTAGCAGATTTTATTTGGTCACGTATGACGTACAATGGTTATTTACAGTAATGGAACACAAGAAAGTAATGGAAGTTGTGAATTCCTACTTGCAAAAAGATACAGCTCCCCCTGATTAAACCTATACTATTGATCAAGAAGAGTCTGTGTTTATTTTAAACCAGAACTATTTCAGGTTTCTCAAACAATTTTTCCTGCAGATTTGCGGTATAGCGATGGGTACCATTTCTGCTCCCAGCGACGCTAACTTATTTATGGGTAGCTGGGAGCAGATACATTTGGGACCTGAATCCATTTGAAGAGCCCATCGTCCTTTGGAAACGCTACGTCGACAATGTCCTAATGGTTTCGAAGGGGGATTTGGCAACTTTGGACAAATTAATAGAGTATATTAATGAGAACGACTTGCATATTAAATTGACATATCTTTAGTATAATACCAGAATCGACTTTTTGGATCAGTTGGCAAAAACATCTGAACTGGAGAAAACCAGAACCTATATGAAAAGTGTTGACTGCATGTTATCTACACGCAGACAGCAGTCAGTATGAAGGACGGTTGAATAATATCCCATATTGCCTGTTGCAGAGTCGCGCGATCGGTCCCCTGATGAAGCGCGTTGTGGTGAGTCATCACGTTCCGACGTACATGTTGGTTAGGATGCCAATCGCACGAGTGCCTTGGCTTCCCATGCTGTATCAGCTGTGACAAGACAGGACCGGGATACCAAGCCCCGCGCAGCACTATGACGGAGTTGGGACACTGTGTAAGTCTGGAATTGTGTGTTATATAAGTGGCTGGTCTTGCACTAACCCCTGTTGCGCCTTGATATTGTGTCTGGAGGTCTGTGAGGTTCTTCTGTTTGCGAGCAGAGCGCCCGCACTGACGAGACTACAAAAGGGGACTTGTACTGACTCACCTATTTGGTTCAGTGCCAAAGTGACTTCTATTTGCATAGATAGACACACAGACAATGCATTTTGATATGTTTAGGATATTTTTAGTGTATTTCTTTAAAGTACTAGTGTACTTTCCAAAGAACACATGGGCACAAAAGCAATAGGGTAACCCTATGAGATAAAAACAAGTTTGATCTATTAATTACCATTCATGGAAGGACCTATAAATATCAATGACCAGATTACTCCCCTGACAGTGATCTCATTCGCGAAACACGTGGTGAAATTTGAGAACGCTAAACGAGTCGAGGACGGACGCTATGTTTCTCCCCCCGAGATACAGCGCACACTAGCAGTGAAATACAGCGCACACTAGCAGTGAAATACAGCGCACACTAGCAGTGACGTTAATGTAGAGAACAGCAAGGTCAACGAAACACACCAATGGGATCCACACTTCCCCTAAAAGTGTGAAAGCTGTTTTTCTACGGGAACCTTGAGAGAGTTTGATAACCACTTGCCTTTTATCTTTGTACTAGTACAGGGGGGCTCATCTCCAGCCGCCCTGCCCCCCTGTTGGTGGCCCTTGAGGACTGGAATTGCCCACCCCTGCACTAGACCAATATCCTCTGTATAGAATTCGATAGAACACGTCACAGAATTTGTTGAATTTACACTTTGGCTTTTTATTATATGTACACACACACACACACACACACACATATAAATATACTTTTTAAAATGCCAACTGTATAGAACTATATAAAACTATAGCACACTACTCCTTGAAGCGCACATAATGTATTCCCTTTTAAAAGGCCAGTTACTGCGGGTCAGTAAATATTGCGCAGAGGAGGCTCAGCCTCGCTGCTCAGAGCGTGTCACAGATGGGAATAGACGTCCAATACATATTTATTTTAATATTAATATGCGATAGTGAAGGCGCGGGACACGGGAGCGTTCCTATAGGAGGCGGAGATGCGCCCTGCTGCTCAGAGTTTGATGGAGAACGAAGAGCCGCAGGAGCAGCCGTGTGAGGCCTGCGGGTTATTAACCAGTAGGAAGCAGCTCCGGATTAACTCTGTGCAATAATCTACAGTGCTGCCGCTCACCAGCTGCAGGCTCTGCTCATCCACCACCACCTGGGCACCGCTCGCCCCAAACATCCTGCACAGGGTGAGAGACCAGCGCACCATATTAAACAACCAGCACAGGGCGAGACACAGCAACACCTTCAACTGTCCTTCCCTTTCCCCCCAACCTCTTCCCTCCTCCTTCCCCTCATCCCACCTTTCTTCCCTTTCCCCCTCCTTCCCCCCCACCTTTCTCTCCCCCCTTCCTTCCCTTTCCCCCACTCCTTCCCCTCACTCCACCTTTCTCTCCCCCCTCTTTCCCCTCACCCTTCTCCCCTCCCTTTCTTCTCCCACCTTTCTCCCCCCCGCTTCCCATTGCGCCCCCTCCTTCTTCCCCATTGTGCCCCCTTTCTTCCCGATTGCGCCCCCCTCCCCCCTCCTTGTTCCCCTACTCACCTGTCATCCTCGCTGATCTCGCGATCTATGGAGAATTTGTACTGGAACCCAGAACACCCGCCGCTCTCCACCTGGAGCCGTAGAAACTCTGAGCTGTCTGTGACCTCCTGGAGCCGCTGAAGGGGGGAGGGAGGTGATGCCTTGAAAACCCCTCCATCTAAAAATCCAATAAATACACCACTCCCCCCCCCCCACACAGCAAGTAACTTTTCAGCCTCCTCCTCACCTTCACACACCTGTCACTCAGGTGGATCTGCCCCTGTGTTTGTCCGTCTGTCACAGACCTGACATGCGCTCCCACTCCCGTAGCTGGGAGAGCGTAACCTCGGGGGAGCAGCGAGTGGAGCAGGAGCGGAGCTCTGTAGAGGGAGCAAAGCGTGAGAACCCTTCCACCACCACCTATAGCTCCCAGTGAAACCCCCTCTATATAATCTCCTGTATACACTCTATATGCACCAGTCTGTATAATTTCCCCTCTATATACTGTATGCCACAGACATTTAGCAATATATAGAGATATGAAGCAGTATAGTGAGGCATCAAGCTTCATTACCGATGGAGGGCAAAATACAGATATAGATAGCTGTATATAGAGATAAATACAGGGTGGTATAATGCTGTATAAAGATGTAGTTAAATGACACTTAGATTGTAAGCTCTCCGGGACAGGGATTTCCTTTCCTATTGTTCGATCTTGTTTGTTGCACTTATTGTATTATAATTCCCTGTAATGTATTGTCTTTCTTGTAAAGCTTTGAGTACACTGTGGGCACTATACAAATAAAGACATGTACAGGGCAATATACAGAGGTACAGGGCGGTATACAGCACTGTATAGGAGGTGGTACAGGGCAGTATACAGCACAGTATATAGAGGTACAGGGCGGTATACAGCCCAGTATATAGAGGTACAGGTCGGTGTACAGTGCTGTATATAGAGGTGCAGGGTTGTATACAGCAGTACATGGCAATATACAGTGCTGTATAAAGAGGTACAGGGCAGTATACAGAAGTACATGGCGATATACAGCGCTGTATATTGAGGTACAGGGCGGTATACAGCGCGGTACATTGGGGTACAGGGTGGTGTACAGCGTTGTATATTGAGGTACATCACGGTATATAGAGGTACAGGGCGGTATACAGCGTGGTATATTGAGATACATGGCGGTATACAGCGCGGTATATTGAGGTACAGGGCAGTGTGCAGCGCAGTATATTGGAGGTACAGGGCGGTATACAGCGCAGTACATTGAGGTACAGGGTGGTGTACAGCGTGGTATATTGAGGTACATCACGGTATATAGAGGTACAGGGCGGTATACAGCGTGGTATATTGAGATACATGGCGGTATACAGCGCGGTATATTGAGGTACAGGGTGGTATACAGCGCAGTATATTGAGGTAAAAGGTGGTATACAGCGCAGTATATTGAGGTACAGAGTAGTATATTGAGGTAAAAGGTGGTATACAGCGCAGTATATTGAGGTACAGAGTAGTATATTGAGGTACAGATCGGTATACAGCAGTACAGGGCTGTATACTGTATTGAGGTACAGGGCGGTATACAGCAGTACATCGCGGTATATTGAGGTACAGGGCGGTATACAGCAGTACAGGAAGGTATATTGAGGTACAGGGCGGTATACAGTACTAGAGTGAGGTCACATCTCCCTTCAGCTCGTGATAAACAAATGACCGGAAGTGGTGTCTTACCTCCGCCCCGACACCGATAGCACCAGCCGCAGAGCCGCCATCTTGCTGGCCGCGAGACACGCCTGCTCTGCGCCTATTGGTCGGCTGCTGTTAGACACGCCTTGCTCCGTCTTGATTGGTCCGTTGCACAATCTCCCGTTTCTGATTGGATGTATCTTCTGCCTGTAAGATGATGTCAGGAACAGAAAAGCAGAAGTGAGAAAAGTTTCTGGAAGTCACAAGATCTGAAGAGAAGAGCGGAGGTGAGAATGTGTATACCCCATCATACTGTATATATTCACACCTACACCATGAGATATATATATATATATATACTCCCCCGATTATACACACACATACCCCCATCATATTTATGCATACCTACCCCTATACACACACACACACATCCATCATACTGTATATATTCATACCTACACCGTGATATATATATATATATATATATATACTCCCCCGATTATACACACACATACCCCCATCATATTTATGCATACCTACCCCTATACACACACACACACACATCCATCATACTGTATATATTCATACCTACACCATGAGATATATATATACTCCCCCGATTATACACACACATACCCCCATCATATTTATGCATACCTACCCCTATACACACACACATCCATCATACTGTATATATGCATACCTACACCATGATATATATATTTACCCCCCTATTATACAGTATACATACTGTATATATATATATATATACCCCCCGATTATACACACACATACCCCCATCATATTTATGCATACCTACCCCTATACACACACACACATCCATCATACTGTATATATGCATACCTACACCATGATATATATATATTTACCCCCCTATTATACAGTATACATACTGTATATATATACCCCCCGATTATACACACACATACCCCCATCATATTTATGCATACCTACCCCTATACACACACACATCCATCATACTGTATATATGCATACCTACACCATGATATATATATTTACCCCCCTATTATACAGTATACATACTGTATATATATATATATACCCCCCGATCATATACACACATATCCCCATCATATTTATGCATACCTACCCCTATACACACACACATCCATCATACTGTATATATGCATACCTACACCATGAGATATATATTTACCCCCCTATTATACAGTATACATACTGTATATATATACCCCCCGATTATACACACACATACCCCCATCATATTTATGCATACCTACCCCTATACACACACACATCCATCATACTGTATATATGCATACCTACACCATGATATATATATATTTACCCCCCTATTATACAGTATACATACTGTATATATATACCCCCCGATTATACACACACATACCCCCATCATATTTATGCATACCTACCCCTATACACACACACATCCATCATACTGTATATATGCATACCTACACCATGATATATATATTTACCCCCCTATTATACAGTATACATACTGTATATATATATATATATACCCCCCGATCATATACACACATATCCCCATCATATTTATGCATACCTACCCCTATACACACACACATCCATCATACTGTATATATGCATACCTACACCATGATATATATATTTACCCCCCTATTATACAGTATACATACTGTATATATATATATATATATATACCCCCCGATTATACACACACATACCCCCATCATATTTATGCATACCTACCCCTATACACACACACATCCATCATACTGTATATATGCATACCTACACCATGAGATATATATTTACCCCCCTATTATACAGTATACATACTGTATATATATATATATATATATATATACCCCCCGATTATACACACACATACCCCCCATCATATTTATGCATACCTACCCCTATACACACACACATCCATCATACTGTATATATGCATACCTACACCATGAGATATATATTTACCCCCCTATTATACAGTATACATACTGTATATATATATATATATATATACCCCCCGATTATACACACACATACCCCCCATCATATTTATGCATACCTACCCCTATGTACACACACACATACCCCCCATCATATTTAAGCATACCTACCCCTATACACACACACACACCCATCCATCATGATATATATATATATATATATATATATATATATATATCAAGTCAAATTTTGAAGAAAAAAATATATATATACCTACTCCTATACACACGCACACACACACACCATATATATGCATACCTACTCCATTATATATATAATATATACATATATACACACACCCCTATATACACACAAACACATCCCCCTATATACACGGTTACATAGTAGATGAGGTTGAAAAAAGACGTACGTCCATCAAGTTCAACCTATGCTAAATTTAGACAACAGGTTGCGCTGTGTGTTTCTCTTTGTTATATATATATATATATATACTTACACACACACACACACCCCTATACATATGTATGTGTGTGTATTAGTGATGTACCGGGTCCTTAAAAATACTGGGTACCTGGTTCCCGGTGAAATAATAAATATTACCTTGCTGGGTATCTAGGTACAGCGGTGGTAGAGGAAGATGTCAGCCTGCAGAGGACCGCAGCAACGGAGGGAAGGGAGGGCAGCAGCCGGTGGCGGTGGGAGAAGATGACCATGTGAGCAGAGCGGCACAGGAGGACAGCCCGGGAGGAGCTGCGCTGTAGCAGCGGCAGACACCGGAAGTCAGAAGACCTCCTGGTCGGACGGCTGGGTCGCACTCCTCCCTGGCTGTCGTCCTGTGCCGCTCTGCTCCTACTCACATGGTCCTTTTCTTCCACCGCCACCAGCTGTTGTCCTCTGCAGGCTGCCATCTTCCTCTCCTTCCACCGCCAGCTACTGTCCTCTTCTGCTGAAGTACCTGGCGCCGGGTTCCAGCGCCCTGGGCTGGGTCCGGGTAATTTTCGGGTAGGGAAAATATGGCCGGGTACCAGGTAATTACTCGGTACCTGGTACAGTCCTCCATGACAGTACACACAATGGGTTTCTCTCGCACGGAGAAATTGAGAAGATATTGGAACTTACCAGACAACTTACAGATTCACCTGGTCACTCCGCTTTGGCGCGTATACCGGCAGCATCCCCTGGTCTAGTTCTGGTGCCGTCTCCTGGGTCTGGTCACGGCGCACATACTGGCAAAAAACCTTCTGGTCGAGGTCTGACGCGAACCCGGAAGGCTGGTCTTTCCGCTACGGTGCGTATCCCGGCAGAAGCCCCTGAACCAGACACCGGAGAAACCACTTCTGGTTGCCGCACTGGAAGTGATGTTTTTGGCACCCAAACGACCATGTTTCTCTCTCCGATCTTGTTTTGATGCCAAAATGATCAGTTTTGCGTGCTGGTGGGAAGAGAATATAAATAAGGAATGTTTTCCTTGGTTCTGCGTTGGATAAACCAGTTACTCCTTGTTACTGCTTTCTAACCTCTTATTATGTCAGCCCCTAATTCTTTCGCTAAGTTTAGGGTGCAACCAGAGGCACCTGAACAGGTGCTTACTAAACCAAGAAAAGCTGCAACCAAATCCAAGCATTGTTTTGCTATACGCGCCTTATGTGGAACAAAGTTACCTACTCACTAGGCTTTGCTCTGTCTGCATTAAAGGAGCAATCCAAGACGGCATTTTGTTTCGCATTTTTTTCTATAGAGCATGGGGTCTTTGAGCTGAACCCCATCAATTTCAGCTATGGGGACCCCTTACTTCCGGAGATACTTGCCTCTGAAGTAGGTGCCGGTAGCTGCTTCGGCTGAGCAAACAGGACTTTCAAGTTTAAATCTCCTGCGTCACATGGGCCAATAGGAAGCCGCATAGATGACTTCACAACTTCCTATTGGCCCGCAGCGCCCGAGATCTTTAAACAGCTGACCTATTGTGAACCCATCTAGCCGAGCAGAGAGGCTACCGGCACTTAACTCGGAGGTATCTCCGGAAGCAGGGGTTCCCCAGAGCTGAAATTAACGGAGTTCAGCTCCGGGGACCTGCTTCAATCTTATATAATTAAAAAAAAAATCGTTTAACCGTTCACAGTCTTGGGTTGCCTCTTGAAGACCATTTCAGAAGAGAAAGCCCCAACTCAAATAAATGATTTTCTCTCATGGCCGGAAACATCAGTCTTGGAGACTTGAGGTTGCCAGATTAGAAGCTAATACCATAGCTCACAAAAGAGCGCGGTCTCCATCTGCGGATTCTGATATTCAGCGCAGCTGTTACTCTCATTGGCAAGAATCTTCATCCCAGGAAGAGGCCATAGAAATACCAGAACGTGTCTGAAGGATTGTATTCCTGGAAAAGAAGCATTGGGTTTTATGTGCGACGCTGCATTCGATACCATCAAGCGTATGGCCAAGTCCTCAACTCTAGCAGTTTTAGCCAGAAGATGTCTCTGGCTACAGTCCTGGGCTGCTGATTCCTGTTCAAAAAACAGTCTGCTTTCACTCCCCTTTTCCTGTGACACCTTGTTCGAGGAGACCCTGGATGCTGTAATATTGAAAGCTTCATGGGGAAGAGAATTTTTTTATTTTTTTTAACCTTTTTTTAAGAAGCTTCAATGGTCCTTATCTCCTTTTCGGAACTCCAGAGCTTACAGACCTGCAAGGATATTTCCCAGGTGTAGTTTTCAGCTCGCTCAATTATTTCATACTGGGGTAAGGGACAAGCCCGGTTCCAGTTCACCCTTTCCTTAAAATCCCACTTTCTGAAAATCGGCAGGACCCGTCTCTCAGTTCTCCAGTAAGAGGAAGGCCATCACTCTTTAGAGATCAGTGGGCCTATATCCAGACTGATGCACGGGTATTGCGCATCGGCAAAACCGGCTATGCCTTATAATTCCACAAGTTTCCTCAAAGAACCGTTCTCACTTTAACACTGCCCAAATGGCAGGACAAAAAAAGCTTTGCTAGAAGCGGTTCACAAGATGTGTCAGCAAGGAGTTATTCAGGTGGTTTCTCGGAACCTGGAACGGAAGGAAATCTATCCCAAGCCTTTTTTGTTGTCCCTATTGGGCTTTGCCCCATGCTAGACTTAAAATTAGTCAACCAGTATACGGGTTTGCGCTTTAAAAATGGAATCTTACTGGTTCATCATCAATACTCTTCAACCCAGAGATGTCCTAGTATCAATAGACATGAGGGATGCATATCTCCATAAGAGTGTCCCATTAAAAGTACTTAAGGTTTTGTGTAATGAAGGCTCATTACCAGTTATTTGCACTTCCCTTCGGGCTAACCACAGCTCCAAGAACGTTCACCAAGGTTCTAGCTGTCATCATAGCCCACCTCAGGAAGCTGGGCATCATCATTCTTCTTTACCTAGACCCCATTTCTTTCCGGAGACAAGGTCTCGTGTGAAGATGGGTCTACAAGAACTCCTGTTTTTTGAATGGTTCATAAATATGGAAAAGAGCTTGCTAGCTCCTTCAATGAACCTAAGGTTTCTGGGAATGCAGTTAAATACCAGCATGGGCTAAATTCATGCCTCAAGCAAAATCCCTCAATTTCCAGAGCAGCAAGAGAGCTCTGTCAGAGCTATGCCCACTACAGCAGGCAAGTGTGTAACATTGGTGGGTCTCTTCACCTTAGCCATAGAAGCAGTGCCATGGGCACAATAGCATATCCGAACACTTAAGAAGAAGTTAAGGAATTGGGATGGAGATGCCCAGAGGATTAATCTATCTTTCCTCACTCGAGATTCGGAAGGCTTTCCCACTCTCTCAAACTATCTCATGACAGGTACAGATCAGAACTTGGCACACCCTCTTTACCGATGCTAGCCCAAAAATTTGGGGTGCCTTGCTGGGGAAAATGGTCTGCCGAAGAAAAATGGTCTGTAGTGGAAGTCTTGCTCCTGATTAAATGTCCTGGAGAACAGGGCGATAATCCAATTCTCCCCTCTCCTTGAAGCTCTTTGGGTCATTTCAGATAATGCCACAGCAGCGACTTACCTGAACAAACAGAGGCACAAAGAGTTCACAAGCAATGAAAGAGGTTTAAAGGATTCTGTCTTGAGCAGAAAATTATGTTCCTCATATAAGGGCTCTGCATATATCCGAGAAACAAATCTCTGTGGACTAATGAAGTCATCACAAGACCACCCAGGACAGCGGTCTCTGGACCTAGGTGTTATATTAAGTGACTTTCAGTTGGGGGATCTGGGCAATAGAGCTTATGGCGACAGGAGAAAAGGCAAAACTCCAGGTCTTGTGTTCTCGAAATCACGATCAAAAAGCCACCCTTACGGAAGCAATGTTGATACAGTGGAACCATTTTTCCTCCTTTGCCCGTAATTCAGAGTTCTGATAAATCGGGAGATGCGAAGGTGGAGACGATCATTATATCCCCATTCTGGCCAAAAGGCCATGGTTTGCGAAACCTTCGAAAGATGTCCATAGAAGCTCCCTGAAAGTTACCTTCCCTTCCGGATCTCCGCACACAGGGCCCAGTAAGGCATCCAAATCCAGCATGGAGATTGAGAGGTGGTATTTAAAGAACGGGATTGTCAGACAGAGTAGTCCAGAATATGCTCTGCGCTAAAAAACAATGTACATCCAAAATATACCATAGGGCTGGGGGCGCGTAAGATTTTTCTTGGGTGGGCGTGGCGGTAGCAGAGGCCTCGCGCTCTTCCCCAAGGCAGTAAATGTCGATGGACCACGAGGCTTCTGCAACTTCACTTACTGTGACTCAGTCGGCTTGGGCAACGCCGTGGGGTCGCGCAGCTTGACGCCGCGTTGCCATGGCAACGCAACAACGCCGTGTCACGTGGCGTCACATGACCCCGCGGCTTCCTTTCACCCTTCAGACTCGGTAAGGGGGGCGCGAGCAGTGGGGGAGAGCGGGCAGGGGGGCGAAAGACAAAGTTTTTGCGCAGCCCTGCCATAGGGCATGGAATGTGTTTTTAATTGGTGTCCTGCAAGGCTTAGATTCAGCAAAAACGCAAACTCTGTTAGAAAAATCTTCGCAATATAATGCACAGGAATCAGGTTTCCAGTTCAAAATCCGCAGTCTTTATTTCTTCAATCGGCTTCAGCGTTTTATGTAGCAAGGATTCATATTAGATTATTAGATGCTTCTATTCAATGTAACGAGCATCTGAAGAAGGTAGTGCTTATGCTATGTTCAAAGTCACTTGTCTTAGCTAACTCTTTGCTGACTAAACATATTGGTTTCTCAGGAAGATAAAGAACTAAGAAAAATATATATCAGAGCTAGGAAGAAAGACATATCAGAGGAAGTAAAGCAGAATGAGAGAGAGAAATCCTGGGAACAGGATTACATACATACATACATACATACATACATACTTATTGCTATCCTAATAATATATATTCACTCCCATGTGCTAAACTTTCTGGAGAGTGGATATTATTACAAATGTCTTAGCCTTAGTTCTCAAAGTCCAAGTTACAGCTGGAGGGGGTTTCTTCAATACCTCTTTGGCTAATTATAGACGTTTTTCGTTTCCTCAATGTGGTGGAAAAACCAAAACCGTGACACCGTCACCTCGTGCCTGTTTGGGACTTAAACATTGTTCTGAAAGTATTATTGAGCTATTTCTCCAGCCTTCGGATAAATGGCTTACCCCAAAGGCGGTGTTCCTTACAGCTATTACCGCGGCCAGAAGAATTGGGGTAATGCAGCCATGTCTTGTAAAGCACCTTATTTCAGGGTTCACCAGGATAAAATGGTTATGCGACCTGTACCTCGGTTCCGCCGTAATGTGGTTTCGGCCTTCCATATGACCTAGAACCGTCGTCTCTTCATTCTGTCCAAATCCCAGGGGCGTAAACAAGCAATGAAAACGCTCCAATGTGGTTAGAACCTTCTCATTACGTTGATAAATCTCAGATTTGTAGGAGTTCAGACCGGTTGTTCTCCGGTAACAAGAGGCTGCCCGCATCTATCATGCATCGTTAAGCTATGTAGCAAGGAGGTCTATAAGCTTAGTCACTTGGATTGTCCATTAGTAATTAAGGCCCATTCTACTAGGTAGGGCCAACTACGTCATGGGTTGATAAGGCAGACAGGTTTGGTAAGCCAGCATTCCAGACTCTTTCCACGCATGTAGTGTCATGGAGGAAAATAGCGCGAGAAACATAATGGTAAGAAATGTATGCCAATGAGTCAGTCCATGAAAGTACACCATCTTTGCCAACCCGAAGAGTTCTTTTGGGAAGATGGTATGTGTTCTATGATGGAATAAAGTTGGAGGGAAGTCTTGCAGCTTGGCTAAACCTATGACTGGGGATCTCATGTGGGCAACGGCGATCCTACCACGCGGGGAAGAGGGGTGGGGGGAATAAACTCCCGTCGTATGTACTAAGGACTCGGAGAGAGAATTAACGGTGAGAAGTGTGTGTGTGTGTGTGTGTGTGTGTGTGTGTGTGTATATATATCCTGACAAACTGGGCCAAAACCAACTGCCCCCCCCCCCACACACACACGACACTTACCTGTTGCAGGGTCCTGACGGGGTCTCCCAGCCTTCTGTCTTGTCTCCTTTTTAAAATCATGTTTTTCTCCTGCAGCACTATGACGCCGCTTTGCCATGGCGCCGCGTGACGGCACGCAGTATCTCGTTACCATGGCAACATGGCGTCATATGATGCCACATGGCCATTTTGAATAGTGCTGCAGGAGAAAAACATGATTTTAAAGATCAGGACGGAGAAGAACGGGCGACGCTGAGGGACACCGCCACAGGTAAGCGGCCGAAAGCGGCCACAATGCATTCGCCCTGGGTGACCGCATTTGTCGAGCACTGTACGTATATTTATACGTACGGGGCTCGACAAATGCTATCGCCCAGGGCGTACGTACACATCTTGTGCTCTCACACTTCACACAGTACAGGAGATGTCTTGCTCGCTGTTCTGATGGATGAATACAGTCATTTTATTCATTAAAATTCTTCTCCCACAGACTCCGTGATGATGTCTCTCAGAGAACTCGCTCTCTTGCTGTCTCTGACAGTCGCTCTTTTGTCTGTTGCTGGCTTCCCGAGCCCCTTGTATACAAGGACTGCGGTGAGTATTGAAGTCACTGGGTGGGAAGGACAGGCTAAGGGCGTCTCTCCCTGTGCTGGGTGTCACAGCCCTGCCCGTACTCTCCCTGCAGGCGGTCAGAAAGGGAAGCTGCTCAGCGTAGATGTGTCTCCGTGTCCCAAACAGCCGTGTCCCCTGATGAGAGGAAGCACGTACACCATCAACGTCACCTTCAGTAGTGGTGAGAACCTGACCGAGACCTAGTCCAGTTCCCCACCGAGACCGGCGTGGTCACAGACCCGCATCTAATCTCTGCCTTCACAGGTGAGGACAGCACGAGCAGCAACGCACTGGTGTATGGGATTCTGGCCGGAGTTCCCATTCCATTCCACATCCCTGAGTCGGACGGCTGCAAGAGCGGCATCTCCTGCCCCATCAAGAGCGGACAGATGTACACCTACATAACCAAGATGCCCATCAAGCAAGAGTACCCCTGTGTAAGTGACTCGTGTTACCCCTAAAGCCCCCCCCCCCTGCAATCTTGTTGTTCGGCGCTGTGCCGATTGAAGCTGGTTGTGATTTTTGTGTTTGTCTGCAGATGAAGCTGGTTGTGATGTGTGTGTTTGTATGCAGATGAAGCTGGTTGTGATGTGTGTGTTTGTCTGCAGATGAAGCTGGTTGTGATGTGTGTGTTTGTCTGCAGATGAAGCTGGTTGTGATGTGTGCGTTTGTCTGCAGATGAAGCTGGTTGTGATGTGTGCGTTTGTCTGCAGATGAAGCTGGTTGTGATGTGTGCGTTTGTCAGATGAAGCTGGTTGTGATGTGTGTGTTTGTCTGCAGATGAAGCTGGTTGTGATGTGTGTGTTTGTCTGCAGATGAAGCTGGTCGTGAGGTGGAAACTTCAGGATGAAGAATCTAATAATCTCTTCTGCTGGGACATCCCTGTGCATATCACGGACGGCTGAGAGGACAACCAAACCGCGTCTAGGCCAGGGGTGGTCAACTCCAGTCACGGGCCACCAACAGGTCAGGATTTCCCCTGCTTCAGCTCACATGGCTCAGTCTTTGATGGAGCCACCTGGGCTGAAGTAGGGATATCCTGAAAACCTGACCTGTTGGCGGCCCTTGGCTGACTGAAGTTGGCCACCCCGGGTCTAGGGACAAGTAACCTGAACACAGCCTGGGCCCTCCACCCACAATTCGTTTCTGTGACCTCAGTTTTATCTCTTCTTTGTACATCTGATTTGTGTACATTTCCCTGACATCCCAACTCCCCCCTGCCGCCTGCCCAACCCCCCTCCCAACCCCCCTCCCTCCTCCATGGCCTGAGTCCCCCACCTTCCTCATCTGACCTCCCCCCCTTCCTCACCTGACCTCCCCCCCCTTCCTCACCTGACCTCCCCCCCACTTCCTCACCTGACCTGCCCCCCCTTCCTCACTTGACCTTCCCCCCCCAGCTTCCCCACATGACCTCCCCCCCCCCAGCTTCCTCGCCTGACCTCCCCCCCCAGCTTCCTCGCCTGAACCTCCCCCCCCAGCTTCCTCGCCTGACCTCCCCCCAGCTTCCTCGCCTGACCCCCCCCCCCCCCCAGCTTCCTCACCTGACCTCTTCTCCCCGCCCCCGCCCCTCTCCCGTCTGACTGCCGTGCAGTTCTAACCTTCCAGATTTTAGGATAAATTCCAAAAATTAACAGGAATGTTTTCTTTTCTTGTAATTGAGCTTTTGCATGTAACACAAAGCCGCTTATTAACGCTCGGATGAATAAACATTTTCCATTTATCTTGAAAGACCATTAATAAATGAACTGTCTCAAAAAAACCTCCATGTTCTGCGAAATGTTTTCAGAAATTCAATGGTGGTTTTATTCAATGTCACTATTGTGCCGATAAGAGCTCAACCAATTCTGCGGCCGCTAGGATAATGAGGGCAGATTAGGAGAATGTGTCGGAATAACTGGGTTGGCTGCTTTTACGTCTCATTAAAACCTGGATTACGAGACAATGGGAGACAGATTTAGGGAGACGCTAGAGGACGAGGACTAGGACCAAATCCTGCAAGCAGCAGCTAAAAGCTCGATATGCGCCACGTTGAAGAACGCATATAAAGTCCTAATGCGGTGGTACCATACCCCATAAAATGATCTAAATTTATCAGGGGATATCCCCCGCTCTGCCCAAAGCAGTGCGGGGAAACTGCTGATCTGAAACATATGCTGTGGTCTTGCCCGAACGTGGTCCCGATATGGGAATCTATTAGAGATTGGTTACAGAGGATTCTCAATTTGGAGATCCCCCTGGACCCGTGGCTGTTCCTGTTGGGCAGACGGATCCGGGGTGTGTCTAAGGCGGCACACAAACTGGTTGCTCATTTTGCAACCGCCACGAGGTGCGAGATCGCAGCATTGTGGAAACAAACGGAAGTACCAGTTATACCCAAAATCAGGAATAGAATTTGGCACGTCTGCCAGATGGAGCAGTTGACTAGCTGGGTCAACGACTCTGGCGCAAACTTCCTAAAAACATGGGCTCCATGGCTAGCCCAAACAGACATCCCGGGGATGGACACCGACACAATTTTGCACTAATAGCTGTAGATGCGTTCTCCTTCAATAATGCAGGTCGGACAAGGACCTAGAAACAGGTAGAGCAGATAACCTCACACGGGCACACTAGAGCAGCAGGGCATACTGGAGCTGGCAGAGCGTCATACACACCACGGAAAGGCGCCAATCATCAAAACAGCTACCTCTGCTCCCTCTACCCCCCCACCCCCTCTGAGCAGCATGGTCGTCCCTATGTGTCTGTCCCACGTCCAGTGTGTCATGTCCGTCTCGTAGAGTAAGTCACTGTTGTTCCTCTGGTCAGTTAAATAAGTTTGAATTAATGGTTGGGCCATTGGACCCGCTTTGATAAATATTGGTTTACGACAGTGGGAGGTGATACAATGTATAACATGTAAAAACCAAATAAAAGGAAAGTTATAAAAAAAAAAAACCTGGATTACACTTCTGCTCCGAGGGGGGAAAAAAACAGGCTTTCAAAAAGTGAGAAAAGGAAGAGATTCTAATTATTGGAACGGATATCAAACCGACCCTGGTGAGCACAGAGAGGGGAAGACGGGTAAAATCGTACCTTTTATTAACACCCTCCGGGCCTCCAATATAAAACTGGACATTCAAATACACCAGTTGCGGCTCCCAGTTTGGGGGGAAGAGGGGGCGGGGGGGAAGAGGGGGCGGGGGGGGAAGAGGGGGCGGGGGGGGGAAGAGGGGGCGGGGGGGGGAAGAGGAGGCGGGGGGGGAAGAGGGGGCGTGGGGGGGGGGGGGGGGGGAAGAGGGGGCGGGGGGGGGGGGAAGAGGGGGCGGGGGGGGGGGGGAAGAGGGGGCGGGGGGGGGGAAGAGGGGGCGGGGGGGGGGGAAGAGGGGGGGGGGGGGAAAGAGGGGGCAGGGGGGGGAAGAGGGGGGGGGGAGAGGGGGCGGGGGGGGGGAAGAGGGGGCGGGGGGGGGGGGGAATGGGTTGTCAAGATTCAGTGGGAGGTCTGCACACAGACGGGGGTCACATTGGCAAGGGGGTGTCTGCACGGGTCCCAGAGTCCGCAGGAGGGGGGTCTGCACGGGTCCCAGAGTCCGCAGGAGGGGGGTCCTGCACGGGTCCCAGAGTCCGCAGGAGGGGGGTCTGCACGGGTCCCAGAGTCCGCAGGAGGGGGGTCTGCACGGGTCCCAGAGTCCGCAGGAGGGGGGTCTGCACGGGTCCCAGAGTCCGCAGGAGGGGGGTCTGCACGGGTCCCAGAGTCCGCAGGAGGGGGGTCTGCACGGGTCCCAGAGTCGGCAGAGGGGGGTTTGCACGGGTCCCAGAGTCCGCAGGAGGGGGGTCTGCACGGGTCCCAGAGTCCGCAGGAGGGGGGTCTGCACGGGTCACAGAGTCGGCAGAGGGGGGTCTGCACGGGTCCCAGAGTCGGCAGAGGGGAGTCTGCACGGGTCCCAGAGTCCGCAGAGGGGGGTCTGCACGGGTCCCAGAGTCGGCAGAGGGGGGTCTGCACGGGTCACAGAGTCCGCAGGAGGGGGGTCTGCACGGGTCCCAGAGTCGGCAGAGGGGGGTCTGTACGGGTCCCAGAGTCGGCAGAGGGGGGTCTGCACGGGTCACAGAGTCGGCAGAGGGGGGTCTGCACGGGTCACAGAGTCGGCAGAGGGGGGTCTGCACGGGTCACAGAGTCGGCAGAGGGGGGTCTGTACGGGTCCCAGTCGGCAGAGGGGGGTCTGCACGGGTCACAGAGTCGGCAGAGGGGGGTCTGCACGGGTCACAGAGTCGGCAGAGGGGGTCTGCACGGGTCCCAGAGTCGGCAGAGGGGGGTCTGCACGGGTCCCAGAGTCGGCAGAGGGGGGTCTACACGGGTCACAGAGTCGGCAGAGGGGGGTCTGCACGGGTCCCAGAGTCGGCAGAGGGGGGTCTGCACGGGTCCCAGAGTTGGCAGAGGGGGGTCTGCACACACAGATGGGGGGGTGGGGGTCCCCAGAGTCGGCAGGGAATCCGCAGACAGGCACAGCTGCTCTGTCACTTTCCTGGGCGCAGATCTCTGCTATTCCGCACATTATCTGAATAAAGCTGCCACACAGTGACTGCACAGTGTCACTGACTCGGGCCCCTGGAATAGGTCAGTGCTCGCGCTGGGTGCTTGTTCTCCGTCTCGACCTCCTCAGAGCATCCCAAAGCCCTCGCAGCCTTCGCTGATCGCCAGCTTCAGCATCTTGTGCATCTCTTCATAAGAATCGTACGTGGGGAGGCACAGCTGGTTAAAGCTGAAAGGGAAGGAGAGTTACTCCCCATCTGCAGGAGACAGGCAGGGGGCTGAGGGTGTAGGGAGGGCAGGTCACTCACCAGGTGTGGGCAGTGGGCAGCGCGCTGTGGGCAGGGGACGCAATGATCTGGAAGCTGGGGCACAGAGCAGAGAAGCCCCCCGGAGGCAGCAGCGAGGAGCCTGTGGTGAACTGCAGGAGTCTGGCCAACTCTTCCTGTGTGAGGCTGCAAACTACAGCCCAAAACCATCGCAGTACCTGCGGGGGGAGCCAATCAGGGGGCAGTGTGAGAGGGGAGCCAATCAGGGGGCAGTGAGAGGGGTGGGGGGAGCCAATCAGAAATCAAATCATTCTCACCTTCTCCCGGAAGTGCCACGAGCCACCGATCACCACAGCGTGAGCCTTGAAGTCCTGAACCACAATGTCCCCCGTACCGCACATGAGGAGCTGGGAGAGCGTGTGTCACACCCCAACGTCAGATAGCACCCCCACACTGACACTATGAAAACAACACCTGAGGGTACAGAACCCCCATCCTTCTACCCACCTCATCTAACCCCAACACCAATCAACCCTCCTCCAAATCATAGACCTCAACCCCATCCCCAAATACCAATCGGGGTAACACACAGCCCCCCCAACACACATCTCTACACTTCCTTTCTAACCAACTCCCATATCCATTCCACCTCACACAGGACACTCACATCCACCTCCAGGACACCCAGGACACTCTGCTACCACCCAGGACACTCTGCTCCCACCCAGGACACTCTGCTCCCACCCAGGACACTCTGCTCCCACCCAGGACACTCTGCTCCCACCCAGGACACTCTGCTCCCACCCAGGACACTCACCTCCAATTCATTCTCATCAAATATGGCGAGCAGATTGTCTGGCACCAGCTCATTGAGCCCTGGGGGGGGGGGGGGGGAGACAGGACAGCCAAACATTTCCATCAGTAGGAAACAAATCCCTCCCCTGAGAATATAATCATACAAACCCCCCCATCCCTCCCATCCCCCCAATCCCATCCCCCCCCCCGATACCTCTCATGAAATGCTCCACCTCTCTCGCACCTGACTGGACAGACGATGCTGAGAAAGCACATTCAGGTAATAAACCTTATTCTCATCCGTGACCGGAACCTGAGACCCCCCGGGATGAGCTCCACCACCTAGTGAGGGGGGAGTGCAGCACATTGAGAAGAGGCAACACAGGTGCGAGGGGGAACGGACACAGGAGAATTAGTGCTGTACATCCCCCTCCCCCTCCCAGCACTGACCTTCTCCAGCTGCCCGCCCTGTCCGTACTTCTCCTCTGCAAAAACCAGCTCCATGTCCGAGACATCGTGAGACAGAAGGAATCGGACCTTGGAGTGGAAGAACTCCGGGTCATCTGTCTCAAAGTACTGGTGTGGGAGGACAGAGTAGAGAGCAGGGAGGGGTGAGAGGAGTTATAGATACTGATATAACACTATTACACACCCTCCCCCACTCCATTCCCCCCATCCCCCGCTCCTCCTCCCCCGCTCCATTCCCCCCATCCCCCACTCCTCCCCCGCTCCATTCCCCCCCTCCTCGCTCCTCCCCACACTCCCTCGCTCCTCCCCACACTCCCTCGCTCCTCCCCCCCTCCCTCGCTCCTCCCCCCTCCCTTGCTCCTCCCCCTCCTCCCTTCTCCCCCCCCTCCCTTGCTCCTCCCCTCCTCCCTTCTCCCCCCCCTCCCTTCTCCCCCCCTCCCTTGCTCCTCCCCCTCCTCCCTTCTCCCCCCCCTCCCTTCTCCCCCCCCTCCTCCCTTCTCCCCCCCCCTCCCTTCTCCCCCTCCTCCCTTCTCCCCCCCCCTCCCTTCTCCCCCCCCTCCCTCGCTCCTCCCCCCCTCCCCCTCCCTCGCTCCTCCCCCCCCTCCC